>NC_086445.1:85358912-85658912 GCF_028390025.1 Pseudophryne corroboree
ACTTTCGGCGTACAGGCACCACGTACAGAAGACTGGAGCACCACCAAAAACTACTGAACCTGCCCTGCCATCATCTGAAGCAAGAAGTGGTAACGAGGTGGAATTCAACCCTCTATATGCTTCAGAGGTTGGAGGAGCAGCAAAAGGCCATTCAAGCCTATACAATTGAGCACGATATAGGAGATGGAATGCACCTGTCTCAAGTGCAGTGGAGAATGATTTCAACGTTGTGCAAGGTTCTGATGCCCTTTGAACTTGCCACACGTGAAGTCAGTTCAGACACTGCCAGCCTGAGTCAGGTCATTCCCCTCATCAGGCTTTTGCAGAAGAAGCTGGAGGCATTGAAGAAGGAGCTAAAAGGGAGCGATTCCGCTAGGCATGTGGGACTTGTGGATGCAGCCCTTAATTCGCTTAACAAGGATTCACGGGTGGTCAATCTGTTGAAATCAGAGCACTACATTTTGGCCACCGTGCTCGATCCTAGATTTAAAGCCTACCTTGGATCTCTCTTTCCGGCAGACACAGGTCTGCTGGGGTTGAAAGACCTGCTGGTGAGAAAATTGTCAAGTCAAGCGGAACGCGACCTGTCAACATCTCCTCCTTCACATTCTCCCGCAACTGGGGGTGCGAGGAAAAGGCTCAGAATTCCGAGCCCACCCGCTGGCGGTGATGCAGGGCAGTCTGGAGCGACTGCTGATGCTGACATCTGGTCCGGACTGAAGGACCTGACAACGATTACGGACATGTCGTCTACTGTCACTGCATATGATTCTCTCAACATTGATAGAATGGTGGAGGATTATATGAGTGACCGCATCCAAGTAGGCACGTCACACAGTCCGTACTTATACTGGCAGGAAAAAGAGGCAATTTGGAGGCCCTTGCACAAACTGGCTTTATTCTACCTAAGTTGCCCTCCCACAAGTGTGTACTCCGAAAGAGTGTTTAGTGCCGCCGCTCACCTTGTCAGCAATTGGCGTACGAGGTTACATCCAGAAAATGTGGAGAAGATGATGTTCATTAAAATGAATTATAATCAATTCCTCCGCGGAGACATTGACCAGCAGCAATTGCCTCCACAAAGTACACAGGGAGCTGAGATGGTGGATTCCAGTGGGGACGAATTGATAATCTGTGAGGAGGGGGATGTACACGGTGATATATCGGAGGGTGAAGATGAGGTGGACATCTTGCCTCTGTAGAGCCAGTTTGTGCAAGGAGAGATTAATTGCTTCTTTTTTGGGGGGGGTCCAAACCAACCCGTCATATCAGTCACAGTCGTGTGGCAGACCCTGTCACTGAAATGATGGGTTGGTTAAAGTGTGCATGTCCTGTTTTGTTTATACAACATAAGGGTGGGTGGGAGGGCCCAAGGACAATTCCATCTTGCACCTCTTTTTTCTTTTCTTTTTCTTTGCATCATGTGCTGATTGGGGAGGTTTTTTTTGGAAGGGACATCCTGCGTGACACTGCAGTGCCACTCCTAGATGGGCCCGGTGTTTGTGTCGGCCACTAGGGTCGCTAATCTTACTCACACAGTCAGCTACCTCATTGCGCCTCTTTTTTTCTTTGCGTCATGTGCTGTTTGGGGAGGGTTTTTTGGAAGGGACATCCTGCGTGACACTGCAGTGCCACTCCTAGATGGGCCCGGTGTTTGTGTCGGCCACTAGGGTCGCTAATCTTACTCACACAGCTACCTCATTGCGCCTCTTTTTTTCTTTGCGTCATGTGCTGTTTGGGGAGGGTTTTTTGGAAGGGCCATCCTGCGTGACACTGCAGTGCCACTCCTAGATGGGCCCGGTGTTTGTGTCGGCCACTAGGGTCGCTAATCTTACTCACACAGCTACCTCATTGCGCCTCTTTTTTTCTTTGCGTCATGTGCTGTTTGGGGAGGGTTTTTTGGAAGGGACATCCTGCGTGACACTGCAGTGCCACTCCTAGATGGGCCCGGTGTTTGTGTCGGCCACTAGGGTCGCTTATCTTACTCACACAGCGACCTCGGTGCAAATTTTAGGACTAAAAATAATATTGTGAGGTGTGAGGTATTCAGAATAGACTGAAAATGAGTGTAAATTATGGTTTTTGAGGTTAATAATACTTTGGGATCAAAATGACCCCCAAATTCTATGATTTAAGCTGTTTTTTAGTGTTTTTGGAAAAAAACACCCGAATCCAAAACACACCCGAATCCGACAAAAAAAATTCGGTGAGGTTTTGCCAAAACGCGTTCGAACCCAAAACACGGCCGCGGAACCAAACCCAAAACCAAAACACAAAACCCGAAAAATTTCAGGCGCTCATCTCTACTTACTGTCTTTTTACAGGGAAGCATCAAGCCTCCAGCTGTATTACTGATCCGGTCTACTTCCAAAGACACAGTATCACGTCTTCCCTGCCACCATCAGACAGTTTGCAGCACCTATGGGGACGCGCAAGCCACCCATTACAGAGGCCATGAAATCTCTGTGCAACAACGGCGATCTCTGGCCTCTACCTTCCCCCGAACGGCTGCAACATACCGCTGTTTTCACAAATGGAAGCAATCGCCTGCCTGCCCCCAATTGGCATCAGACTGTCAATCACTGACAGTCTGATGCCATTCCTGTGTCGCAGAACCTGTATGCTTACATGCAAAATGGGTCCTGCGCATGCGCAAAGTACCGAAAATTGGTACTTTGTACATCAGGGCACAGGCGCAGCCAGGCCTGAATGAGGTCCAATATTGTTAGAGATGTTCACAGACCCCTGGGGCCCGGGTACTGGGGACGTGTGATCAGATTGAGGGAAGTGTCGCCACAATCCCCCCCTCCAAAGAAAATTAACCAACTAAATAATATGTGTGGCGACCTGTGGGCAGAAGAGAACTGTTAAGGCCCATACTCACTAGAAGACATGACCAATGTGAAAGATGAACATGTGGAACATGAGCAATTTCCCATGAACTTTTCCAGAGTCCTGACAAATGACATTGAGTGTACACACTAAGCGATTTTTCAAACAATTTAAAAAGACGAAAGATATGGCCAGGCTGGCAACATCCCCCATTAATACTTGTCTTCCTAATCCTTTATTCTGTCCCCTGGTACCACCTCTATCCTTCTCTCCCAGTCTCCTACATCTCATCATCTCTCCTCTCCTCTGTCTCCCATCCTCCCCTCTACCTCCCTTCCCCTCCTCTTCTGTTTCCCCATTACAATTTATTTCTGCCCCTTCACAGGCTCTCTACCCCACCACTCAACCCTGCTCTCTCCCTCCTCTGCCTGTCACCTCACCTCTCCTCCACCACTATTATACTACACTCCTTCCCTGCCTCACTCCTGCAGTCTCCCTTCCTAGCAAAGGACCCAGCACCATCATTACACCCTCTATATCCCTTCCTTCCAAAATAAACTTACCTCAACGTTACAGCAATCCTGAAAATCTCATTCACATCTCTCCCACAAACTCCTGCCCCCCTATCCTGTGCCCTCTGGAATGCCAGATCTGTTTTCAACAAACTGGCCCCCACTCATGAGCTTTTAATTTCCAACTCCCTGCATCTCCTGGCCATTACAGAAACCTGGATTACTCCCTATGACACCACTTCTCCTGCTGCTCTCTCTGCTGGGGCTTCACATTCTCACACACACCCCGACCCGGGGGTCGCTATGGTGGTGGTGTTGGGATACTTTTACCCTTTAGCTACACATACCAACTTATACCTCCAGAACAGTCCCTTACATTCTCTACATTTGAGGTCCATGCGATACGCCTCTACCAACCTACTAATCTTCGAGTTGCTGTCATTTACCGTCCACCTGGCATTTCCTCCAAATTCCTCGACAACTTTGCTTCCTGGCTACCTTCCTTCCTCTTTTCTGACATTCCCTCCATTATCCTAGGTGATTTCAACATCCCTATTGATAACCCCACAAATCACCTGCCTCTAGACTCCTTAACCTCACCTGTTCACTTGGTCTCTCCCAGTGGACCTCCTTACCCTCCCATATGAACGGGAACTTACTGGATCTGGTTTTCACTCACCGCTGTGATATTTCTGATTTCTCCAATTCCCCTTTTCCCCTTTCTGACCACCACCTGCTCTCTTTCAAATTATCTATCTCTGCTTCCCCATCTCTCCCTCCTAAGGCTACCATCACTAAGCGTTACATTGAGGCTATTGACACCTCATCCCTATCCTCCATGTTCAACTCACTTCTCTCTCCTCTTCTCTCTCTCACATGCCCTGAACAAACCTCATCCCTATACAATGCATCTCTTACTTCTGCTCTGACTCTGTTGCTCCACCAACCACTGTTCACCCTTGCAGATCGACACCTCAACCCTGGCACACTAAATGCACCAGATGTCTTCAAAAATGCTCACGTACTGCCAAGCGACAGTGGAGGAAATCACACTCTAAGGCAGACTTCCTTCATTTCAAATTTATGCTCTCATCCTTCAGTGCTGACCTTTCCCTTGCTAAACAATCATTCTTCAAAATACTCATCTCTACCCAGTCTTCCCACCCCCGGCGCCTCTTTGCCACTGTTAACTCCCTCCTCTGCCCACCACCACCTCCTCTCCCTTCCTCATTGTCTGCTCTTGACTTTGCCACTTATTTCACATCCACGATTGACTCCATACGTCAGGACATCACATCCCACCAGACCAGCAACCAGCCACCACCCATCCCTTGCCACCCCTCCCCTTCCCTCTCTCCAACTCTGACATCTTTCTCCCATATATCTGATGAGGAAGTCATGGCCCTCATCCGTTCCTCTCCCCCACCACCTGCCCACTTGACCCTATCCCGTCCCACCTCCTCTGCTACCTCTCTCCTTCTGTCTGTTCCCATCTTGCCCACCTTCTCAATCTCTCCCTCTCATCAGGCACTGTCCCCTCTGCCTTCAAGCATGCTCTCCTATTCTTAAAAAACCTACCCTTGATCCAAACACCCTCTCTAACTATCGACCCATCTCTCTCCTCCCTTTTGCCTCCAAACTCCTTGAGCGTATTATCTATAATCGCCTCACTGCCTTTCTTTCCTCTCACTCGCTGCTTGACCCATTCCAGTCTGGTTTCTGTTCTCGCCACTCCACTGAAATTGCTCTCACAAAAGTCTGCAATGACCTCCATGCAGCCAAATCTAAGGGCCACTACTCTCTGCTTATTCTTCTTGACCTCTCTGCTGCTTATGACACTGTGGCCCACCCTCTCCTACTGCAAATCCTTCACTCTCTTGGTCTGCGCTATACTGCCCTCTCCCGGCTGTCCTCCTAACTCTCTGATCGCTCCTTCTCTGTCTCATCTCATGACACTACCTCCCCCCGCTTCCACTAACTGTTGGTGTCCCCCAAGGCTCTGATCTTGGTCCTCTCCTTTTCTCTCTCTATACGTCCTCTTTAGGTGAACTCATTAGTTCTTTTAACTTCCAATATCACCTCTATGCTGATGACACTCAAATCTACCTTTCCTCCCTTGATCTCTCCCCAGCTCTCCTCACTCGTACCTCCAACTGTCTCTCTGCTATCTCTTCCTGGATGTCCCAGCGCTTTCTTAAACTCAACATGTCTAAGACTGAGCTGATCATCTTCCCACCCTCCCGCACAACCTCACCTCCCACAATCTCATTATCCATTGATGGCACGACTATCTCGTCTAGCCCCCAAGTACGCTGTCTTGGCGTAATCCTTGACTCCTCCCTTTCCTTCAAACCACACATTCAGCACCTCTCACAAACCTGTCATTTTCATCTTAATACATTTCCAGGATCAGACCCTTTCTCACCCAGGATACCACCATGAGCATTATTCACTCACTGATTATTTCCAGACTGGTTTCCTGTAATCTGCTAACTGGCCTTCCTGACAATTACCTCTCTCCACTCCAATCTATCCTCAATGCTGCAGCCCGGCTTATCTTCCTCACCAAACGCACTACATCTACCTTCCCTCTCCTACAAGCCCTTCACTGGCTTCCCTTCCCTTTCAGAAACCAATTCAAACTTCTCACACTCACTTACAAAGCACCCACCCACTCCTCTCCCATTTACCTCTCTGACGTAATCTCCCTTTACTCTCCCACCCATCCTCTTCGCTCTACTACTGCACGCCGACTCTCCTGTCTTCTGATTACTTCCTCCCACTCCTATCTCCAAGATTTTTCAAGTGCTGCTCCCTTTCTCTGGAAGTCTTTACCTCTCCCCCTCAGACTCTCCACCTCCCTACAGAACTTCAAATGGATTCTTAAGACCCACTTCTTTACCAAACCCAGCCAAATCTCATCCTAACCCTCTGTCCCATGCTCGGTCTACCCCATCTGTGTCACCATTGTCTCTCTGCCCCTCCCCTTTAGAATGTAAGCTCTCACGAGTAGGGCCCTCTTCCCTCATGTGCTTATCCTTTTCTTACTTTAATAATCCTCAACTGCCCAAATCCTGCAGTTTTTTGGCCACCGTGAAACTTATCTCTATGTCGTCTACTGGTGTAGTTATGCTTAGTTACCCTGTACTTGTCCTATATTGTCTTCAACTGTAAGTCACTGTTTTCCTGTTTTGATTATATGCATATGAACTCTGTAATTGGGCGCTGCGGAACCCTTGTGACGCCATATAAATAAAGGATGATAATAATAATAATAATAATAATAATAATATCTTTGGAATTGGCACCTTAAACATAGTAACATAGTAACATAGTATCTGAGGTTGAAAAAAGACAATTGTCCATCGAGTTCAACCTATTTGTGGTGTCCTATGCATGATGATTTGACTGAAATTTCACCTTATTTACATATTTAAATATTGGGGAGGCATTTCTAGGTGTGTGGGCAGGGCTGTAGCATTAAAGACATTGACTCACTTATGCTGCAGTAACGTCTTTTGTATAAGCCGCCAGGAGTGCCGCATCATCCCAGAGTCTATGCTATCTTTTAGTGCAGGCACCCGGCGCACGACTGATTTATTTTAATGGGAGAGCTGGACCCTTCAACGAATATATATATATATATATATATATATATACCCATTATATGGAGGTTTAATAATGTTGGTGGAACAGTGGAAATCATTGGTGGCACAGTGGAAATTGGTGGGGCAGTGGGTGAAACTTCATTGGTGGGGCAGTCACAGACAAAGTGCAGTGACACGTGTAGGCAGGAGAGCTGTACAGCATGCGGGTCCAGGTTATGTGCGGCTCAGCTAAAGTGGAGACAGGGAGGGTCCAGGGAGGAGGTGCAATGGCACATTGTGCATATCGCTCATCGCGGCTCCATACACACATTCCGTGATGAGCGATTTCACAAGTGACATTGCTCACATTGAGCATGCAGCGTGGTCGACCGCTGACCAGCTGTTAATGAGCGCGGGGGCGCGCATCGTCTGTTGCTAGGGCCAAACACACTAGACGACGTGAACGTTATATCGGTCACAATTGTCGGTATTGGCCATATCGTTCACAATAGTCGTCTAGTGTGTACGACCCTTTACATGTGGGGGCGATCGCACTGATTGCCCCCCATTGGATCTTCCCCTGCTATAATGATTTAGTACAATGAGAAGGACACTGTCACATGAGCAGGTAAGCTTCCAGGAGCAGTATGGTCATTGCGGCCAGTCTCTGGAGCTGCCCATTTCCACTATGTCCTTCTCTCAGTGTACACCAGCAGTGAAACTATGTGTTACGGCCCGGGGTGCTCACTGGATATATCCCTGGCTTCCAACCAGCCCATGCCAGGGTAAATAGTGCCCCCCCCCACCTTCCTCGGTGCCCTTGTTGTTATTAAATTATATTACTCTATTACTCTTTGCAGTCCGTATCCAGCTATATGTATTGTTTGGAAGGAGAGGAAGGACCAAGGATAAAGATATATAGATTAGCGTGACATTTTTATATTTCTGGTATGCAAGTCAATTTGTATTTATGGATTTATAATACACTTGAGCACTATCTCTTTCCACTGTTTGGATATACATAGGTACATCTGGCAAATTATATTGCATGGAGATGTAAACTAGTGGTGTGAGCTGCAACAGGAGATAACCTCTATCTCATTTGAAAGTTATATGAAGATTATATCCTGAAATGCAATCGATAGCTGTTGTTAGGAGACCAATGAGGTTCGCAGAGCAGATGAGACACAGACCATGTAGATTGATGTCCCACGGAAGAATACAGTTGGGAAGTCAATATTTACTTCTAATGGTTCTATAGTTCATTATTACAACATTCAATATGCATCAGCACAAATGCCTTGTATGTAATGATCACCGTGTTTTCCTGTCCCTAACAACTTAATGTGCAGTGCATCTGCCTTGTGTCCGCAATGTGATTTCCAGAGACGTTTGGCTACTGGCCTAATTGTCGGTTTGCAAACTCCCAAGATAGATTCTAGCAAAGCATATGATGTCTGATACTATAACTCACAGATGAATCAATATGCTTGCTTATAGACATTAATAAATGAGGTATTGCAAAAAATAAACTTACTGTACCTTAATATAGATATAAATGTGAAATATTCATTGCAACCAACAAAATATGCTTTATAAAAATGGAAAAAGTGCTATTGTATTTGAAGAGATCATTTTACTTATGAAGTATTAATTAATTAACATCCTCCAGGCAGAGATTGAACAAATATTCTAAAGAGGACAAATGGAGGTGTTTCCCAAAGCAACCAATCAGATTCTAGCTATCATTTACCTAGTATATTCCATGATGTGTTAACTAGAATCTGATTGGTTACTGTTAGAGATGAGCAGGTTTGGTTACTCGGGATCCAAACCCCCCCGAACTTCACCTATTTTACATGGTTCCGAGGCAGCCTCGGATTTTCCCACCTTGCTCGGTTAACCAGAACGCGCCCGAACGTCATCATCCCGCTGTTGGATTCTCGCGAGATTCGTATTCTATATAAGAAGCCGCACGTCGCCGTCATTTTCACTCGTGCTTTGGAGATTGAACGGAGAGGACGTGGCTGCGTTCTCTCCCTGAAAAGCACCGTAATCTGTGCTCAGTGTGCTGAAAATATCTGTGCTCAGTGTGCTGCAAATAATCTGTGCTCAGGTGGCTGAAAATATCTACGTTCTCTGACTGAAAACGCTCCATATCTGTGCTCAGTGTGCTGCAAATATTTGATCAGTGTGCTGCATTGTGGGGACTGGGGACCACCAGTATATAATATATACTTTTCTATAGCTTCTATACTGCTTGTCAGGACACACATGGGTCACAGTTACACAGCTCTGTACTGATATATACAATAATATATATACTTTTCTATAGCTTCTATACTGCTTGTCAGGACACATGTGTCACAGTTACACCGCTCTGTCTGTACTGATATATACAATAATATATATACTTTTCTTATTTTCTATAGCTTCTATACTGCTTGTCAGAACACATGGGTCACAGTTACACCGCTCTGTACTGATATATACAATAATATATATACTTTTCTTATTTTCTATAGCTTCTATACTGCTTGTCAGGACACATGGGTCACAGTTACACTGCTCTGTACTAGTGATGAGCGGGTTCGGTTCCTCGGAATCCGAACCCCCCCAAACTTCAGCCTTTTTACACGGATCCGAGGCAGACTCGGATCTTCCCGCCTTGCTCGGCTAACCCGAGCGCGCCTGAACGTCATCATCCCGCTGTCGGATTCTCGCGAGGCTCGGATTCTATCGCGAGACTCGGATTCTATATAAGGAGCCGCGCGTCGCCGCCATTTTCACACGTGCATTGAGATTCATAGGGAGAGGACGTGGCTGGCGTCCTCTCCATTTAGATTAGAAGAGAGAGAGTGAGAGTGAGACACTTGATTTACTGGAGCTTAGGAGTACTCAGAGAGTGCAGAGTTTACTAGTGACTGACCAGTGACCACCAGTGCAGTTTTTTTATTATATTATTATTTAATATAATCCGTTCTCTGCCTGAAAAAAAACGATACACAGTGACACAGTAACAGTATACCATATCTGTGCTCAGCCTCAGTGTGCTGCATCATCTATGTATATCTGACTGTGCTGAGTGCTCAGTGCTCACACAGCTTAATTGTGGGGGAGACTGGGGAGCAGTAGCAGGAGTACATATTATTTAACAGTGCACACTTTTGCTGCCAGAGTGCCACTGCCAGTGTGACTGACCAGTGACCACTGTCTGACCACCAGTATATTGTGATTGTCTGCCTGAAAAAGTTAAACACTCATCGTGTGGTGTTTTTATTCTATAAACGCATTCTGCTGACAGTGTCCAGCAGGTCCGTCATTAATTATATAATATATACCTGTCCGGCTGCAGTAGTGATATATATATATATTTTTTATATCATTATCATCCAGTCTATATTAGCAGCAGACGCAGTACGGTAGTCCACGGCTGTAGCTACCTCTGTGTCGGCAGTCGCTCGTCCATCCATAATTGTATACCACCTACCTGTGGTGTTTTTTTTTCTTCTATCTTCTTGATACTACTAGTAGCTTACTTTAGGAGTCTGCAGTGCTGCTGACAGTGTCCAGCAGGTCCGTCATTATATAATATATACCTGTCCGGCTGCAGTAGTGATATATATATATTTTTTATATCATTATCATCCAGTCTATATTAGCAGCAGACGCAGTACGGTAGTCCACGGCTGTAGCTACCTCTGTGTCGGCAGTCGCTCGTCCATCCATAATTGTATACCACCTACCTGTGGTGTTTTTTTTTTTTTCTATCTTCTTGATACTACTAGTAGCTTACTTTAGGAGTCTGCAGTGCTGCTGACAGTGTCCAGCAGGTCCGTCATTATATAATATATACCTGTCCGGCTGCAGTAGTGATATATATATATTTTTTATATCATTATCATCCAGTCTATATTAGCAGCAGACGCAGTACGGTAGTCCACGGCTGTAGCTACCTCTGTGTCGGCAGTCGCTCGTCCATCCATAATTGTATACCACCTACCTGTGGTGTTTTTTTTTTTTCTATCTTCTTGATACTACTAGTAGCTTACTTTAGGAGTCTGCAGTGCTGCTGACAGTGTCCAGCAGGTCCGTCATTATATAATATATACCTGTCCGGCTGCAGTAGTGATATATATATATTTTTTATATCATTATCATCCAGTCTATATTAGCAGCAGACGCAGTACGGTAGTCCACGGCTGTAGCTACCTCTGTGTCGGCAGTCGCTCGTCCATCCATAATTGTATACCACCTACCTGTTGTGTTTTTTTTTTCTAACTTCTTGATACTAGTAGCTTACTTTAGGAGTCTGCAGTGCTGACAGTGTCCAGCAGGTCCGTCATTATATAATATATACCTGTCCGGCTGCAGTAGTGATATATATATATATTTTTTATCATTATCATCCAGTCTATATTAGCAGCAGATGCAGTACGGTAGTCCACGGCTGTAGCTACCTCTGTGTCGGCAGTCGCTTGTCCATCCATAATTGTATACCACCTACCTGTGGTGTTTTTTTTTTCTATCTTCTTGATACTACTAGTAGCTTACTTTGGAGTCTGCAGTGCTGCTGACAGTGTCCAGCAGGTTCGTCATTATATAATATATACCTGTCCGGCTGCAGTAGTGATATATATATATATTTTATATCATTATCATCCAGTCTATATTAGCAGCAGACGCAGTACGGTAGTCCACGGCTGTAGCTACCTCTGTGTCGGCAGTCGCTCGTCCATCCATAATTGTATACCACCTACCTGTGGTGTTTTTTTTTTTTTCTATCTTCTTGATACTACTAGTAGCTTACTTTAGGAGTCTGCAGTGCTGCTGACAGTGTCCAGCAGGTCCGTCATTATATAATATATACCTGTCCGGCTGCAGTAGTGATATATATATATTTTTTATATCATTATCATCCAGTCTATATTAGCAGCAGACACAGTACGGTAGTCCACGGCTGTAGCTACCTCTGTGTCGGCAGTCGCTCGTCCATCCATAATTGTATACCACCTACCTGTTGTGTTTTTTTTTTCCTATCTTCTTGATACTAGTAGCTTACTTTAGGAGTCTGCAGTGCTGACAGTGTCCAGCAGGTCCGTCATTATATAATATATACCTGTCCGGCTGCAGTAGTGATATATATATATTTTTTATATCATTATCATCCAGTCTATATTAGCAGCAGACGCAGTACGGTAGTCCACGGCTGTAGCTACCTCTGTGTCGGCAGTCGCTCGTCCATCCATAATTGTATACCACCTACCTGTGGTGTTTTTTTTTCTTTCTATCTTCTTGATACTACTAGTAGCTTACTTTAGGAGTCTGCAGTGCTGCTGACAGTGTCCAGCAGGTCCGTCATTATATAATATATACCTGTCCGGCTGCAGTAGTGATATATATATATTTTTTATATCATTATCATCCAGTCTATATTAGCAGCAGACGCAGTACGGTAGTCCACGGCTGTAGCTACCTCTGTGTCGGCAGTCGCTCGTCCATCCATAATTGTATAGTACCTACCTGTGGTGTTTTTTTTTTTCTATCTTCTTGATACTACTAGTAGCTTACTTTAGGAGTCTGCAGTGCTGCTGACAGTGTCCAGCAGGTCCGTCATTATATAATATATACCTGTCCGGCTGCAGTAGTGATATATATATATATTTTTTATATCATTATCATCCAGTCTATATTAGCAGCAGACGCAGTACGGTAGTCCACGGCTGTAGCTACCTCTGTGTCGGCAGTCGCTCGTCCATCCATAATTGTATACCACCTACCTGTGGTGTTTTTTTTTCTTTCTATCTTCTTGATACTAGTAGCTTACTTTAGGAGTCTGCAGTGCTGACAGTGTCCAGCAGGTCCGTCATTATATAATATATACCTGTCCGGCTGCAGTAGTGATATATATATATTTTTTATATCATTATCATCCAGTCTATATTAGCAGCAGACGCAGTACGGTAGTCCACGGCTGTAGCTACCTCTGTGTCGGCAGTCGCTCGTCCATCCATAAGTATACTAGTATCCATCCATCTCCATTGTTTACCTGAGGTGCCTTTTAGTTGTGCCTATTAAAATATGGAGAACAAAAATGTTGAGGTTCCAAAAATAGGGAAAGATCAAGATCCACTTCCACCTCGTGCTGAAGCTGCTGCCACTAGTCATGGCCGAGACGATGAAATGCCAGCAACGTCGTCTGCCAAGGCCGATGCCCAATGTCATAGTACAGAGCATGTAAAATCCAAAACACCAAATATCAGTAAAAAAAGGACTCAAAAATCTAAAATAAAATTGTCAGAGGAGAAGCGTAAACTTGCCAATATGCCATTTACCACACGGAGTGGCAAGGAACGGCTGAGGCCCTGGCCTATGTTCATGGCTAGTGGTTCAGCTTCACATGAGGATGGAAGCACTCAGCCTCTCGCTAGAAAAATGAAAAGACTCAAGCTGGCAAAAGCACAGCAAAGAACTGTGCGTTCTTCGAAATCACAAATCCACAAGGAGAGTCCAATTGTGTCGTTTGCGATGCCTGACCTTCCCAACACTGGACGTGAAGAGCATGCGCCTTCCACCATTTGCACGCCCCCTGCAAGTGCTGGAAGGAGCACCCGCAGTCCAGTTCCTGATAGTCAGATTGAAGATGTCAGTGTTGAAGTACACCAGGATGAGGAGGATATGGGTGTTTCTGGCGCTGGGGAGGAAATTGACCAGGAGGATTCTGATGGTGAGGTGGTTTGTTTAAGTCAGGCACCCGGGGAGACACCTGTTGTCCGTGGGAGGAATAGGGCCATTGACATGCCTGGTGAAAATACCAAAAAAATCAGCTCTTCGGTGTGGAAGTATTTCAACAGAAATGCGGACAACATTTGTCAAGCCGTGTGTTGCCTTTGTCAAGCTGTAATAAGTAGGGGTAAGGACGTTAACCACCTCGGAACATCCTCCCTTATACGTCACCTGCAGCGCATTCATCATAAGTCAGTGACAAGTTCAAAAACTTTGGGCGACAGCGGAAGCAGTCCACTGACCAGTAAATCCCTTCCTCTTGTAACCAAGCTCACGCAAACCACCCCACCAACTCCCTCAGTGTCAATTTCCTCCTTCCCCAGGAATGCCAATAGTCCTGCAGGCCATGTCACTGGCAATTCTGACGAGTCCTCTCCTGCCTGGGATTCCTCCGATGCATCCTTGAGTGTAACGCCTACTGCTGCTGGCGCTGCTGTTGTTGCTGCTGGGAGTCGATGGTCATCCCAGAGGGGAAGTCGTAAGACCACTTTTACTACTTCCACCAAGCAATTGACTGTCCAACAGTCCTTTGCGAGGAAGATGAAATATCACAGCAGTCATCCTGCTGCAAAGCGGATAACTGAGGCCTTGGCATCCTGGGCGGTGAGAAACGTGGTTCCGGTATCCATCATTACTGCAGAGCCAACTATAGACTTGTTTGAGGTACTGTGTCCCTGGTACCAAATACAATCTAGGTTCCATTTCTCTAGGCAGGCGATACCGAAAATGTACACAGACCTCAGAAAAAGACTCACCAGTGTCCTAAAAAATGCAGTTGTACCCAATGTCCACTTAACCACGGACATGTGGACAAGTGGAGCAGGGCAGGCTGAGGACTATATGACTGTGACAGCCCACTGGGTAGATGTATGGACTCCCGCCGCAAGAACAGCAGCGGCGGCACCAGTAGCAGCATCTCGCAAACGCCAACTCTTTCCTAGGCAGGCTACGCTTTGTATCACCGCTTTCCAGAATACGCACACAGCTAAAAACCTCTTATGGCAACTGAGGAAGATCATCGCAGAATGGCTTACCCCAATTGGACTCTCCTGTGGATTTGTGCCATCGGACAACGCCAGCAATATTGTGTGTGCATTAAATCTGGGCAAATTCCAGCACGTCCCATGTTTTGCACATACCTTGAATTTAGTGGTGCAGAATTATTTAAAAAATGAGAGGGGCGTGCAAGAGATGCTGTCGGTGGCCAGAAGAATTGCGGGACACTTTCGGCGTACAGGCACCACGTACAGAAGACTGGAGCACCACCAAAAACGCCTGAACCTGCCCTGCCATCATCTGAAGCAAGAAGTGGTAACGAGGTGGAATTCAACCCTCTATATGCTTCAGAGGTTGGAGGAGCAGCAAAAGGCCATTCAAGCCTATACAACTGAGCAAGATATAGGAGGTGGAATGCACCTGTCTCAAGCGCAGTGGAGAATGATTTCAACGTTGTGCAAGGTTCTGCAACCTTTTGAACTTGCCACACGTGAAGTCAGTTCAGACACTGCCAGCCTGAGTCAGGTCATTCCCCTCATCAGGCTTTTGCAGAAGAAGCTGGAGACATTGAAGGAGGAGCTAACACAGAGCGATTCCGCTAGGCATGTGGGACTTGTGGATGGAGCCCTTAATTCGCTTAACAAGGATTCACGGGGGGTCAATCTGTTGAAATCAGAGCACTACATTTTGGCCACCGTGCTCGATCCTAGATTTAAAACCTACCTTGGATCTCTCTTTCCGGCAGACACAAGTCTGCTGGTGTTCAAAGAACTGCTGGTGACAAAATTGTCAAGTCAAGCGGAACGCGACCTGTCAACATCTCCTCCTTCACATTCTCCCGCAACTGGGGGTGCGAGGAAAAGGCTCAGAATTCCGAGCCCACCCGCTGGCGGTGATGCAGGGCAGTCTGGAGCGACTGCTGATGCTGACATCTGGTCCGGACTGAAGGACCTGACAACGATTACGGACATGTCGTCTACTGTCACTGCATATGATTCTCTCCCCATTGAAAGAATGGTGGAGGATTATATGAGTGACCGCATCCAAGTAGGCACGTCAGACAGTCCGTACTTATACTGGCAGGAAAAAGAGGCAATTTGGAGGCCCTTGCACAAACTGGCTTTATTCTACCTAAGTTGCCCTCCCACAAGTGTGTACTCCGAAAGAGTGTTTAGTGCCGCCGCTCACCTTGTCAGCAATCGGCGTACGAGGTTACATCCAGAAAATGTGGAGAAGATGATGTTCATTAAAATGAACTATAATCAATTCCTCCGTGGAGACATTCACCAGCAGCAATTGCCTCCACAAAGTACACAGGGAGCTGAGATGGTGGATTCCAGTGGGGACGAATTGATAATCTGTGAGGAGGGGGATGTACACGGTGATATATCGGAGGATGATGATGAGGTGGACATCTTGCCTCTGTAGAGCCAGTTTGTGCAAGGAGAGATTAATTGCTTCTTTTTTGGTGGGGGTCCAAACCAACCCGTCATTTCAGTCACAGTCGTGTGGCAGACCCTGTCACTGAAATGAATGGGTTGGTTAAAGTGTGCATGTCCTGTTTATACAACATAAGGGTGGGTGGGAGGGCCCAAGGACAATTCCATCTTGCACCTCTTTTTTCTTTCATTTTTCTTTGCGTCATGTGCTGTTTGGGGGGTGTTTTTTGGAAGGGTCATCCTGCGTGACACTGCAGTGCCACTCCTAGATGGGCCAGGTGTTTGTGTCGGCCACTAGGGTCGCTTAGCTTAGTCACACAGCTACCTCATTGCGCCTCTTTTTTTTCTTCTTTGCGCCATGTGCTGTTTGGGGACTAGTTTTTTGAAGGGCCATCCTGCGTGACACTGCAGTGCCACTCCTAGATGGGCCAGGTGTTTGTGTCGGCCACTTGGGTCGCTTATCTTACTCACACAGCTACCTCATTGTGCCTCTTTTTTTCTTTGCGTCATGTGCTGTTTGGGGAGTGTTTTTTGGAAGGGCCATCCTGCGTGACACTGCAGTGCCACTCCTAGATGGGCCAGGTGTTTGTGTCGGCCACTTGAGTCGCTTATCTTACTCACACAGCTACCTCATTGCGCCTCTTTTTTTCTTTGCGTCATGTGCTGTTTGGGGAGTGTTTTTTGGAAGGGCCATCCTGCGTGACACTGCAGTGCCACTCCTAGATGGGCCAGGTGTTTGTGTTGGCCACTTGGGTCGCTGAGCTTAGTCATCCAGCGACCTCGGTGCAAATTTTAGGACTAAAAATAATATTGTGAGGTGTTAGGTGTTCAGAATAGACTGAAAATGAGTGGAAATAATGGTTATTGAGGTTAATAATACTTTGGGATCAAAATGACCCCCAAATTCTATGATTTAAGCTGTTTTTTAGGGTTTTTTGAAAAAAAAACCCGAATCCAAAACACACCCGAATCCGACAAAAAAAATTCAGTGAGGTTTTGCCAAAACGCGTTCGAACCCAAAACACGGCCGCGGAACCGAACCCAAAACCAAAACACAAAACCCGAAAAATTTCCGGTGCTCATCACTACTCTGTACTGATATATACAATAATATATATACTTTTATATAGCTTCTATACTGCTTGTCAGGACACATGTGTCACAGTTACACTGCTCTGTACTGATATATACAATAATATTTATACTTTTCTATAGCTTCTATACTGCTTGTCAGGACACATGTGTCACAGTTACACCGCTATGTACTGATATACAATAATATATATACTTTTCTATTGCTTCTATACTGCTTGTCAGGACACATGAGTCACAGTTACACTGCTCTGTACTGATATATATACAATAATATATATACTTTCTATAGCTTCTATACTGCTTGTCAGGACACATGTGTCACAGTTACACTGCTCTGTACTGATATATACAATAATATATATACTTTTCTATTGCTTCTATACTGCTTGTCAGGACACGTGTCACAGTTACACCACTCTGTACTGATATACAGTAATATTATATATACTTTTCTATAGCTTCTATACTGCTTGTCAGGACACATGGGCCACAGTTACACGGCTCTGTACTGATATACAGTAATATTATATATACTTTTCTATAGCTTCTATACTGCTTGTCAGGACACATGGGTCACAGTTACACCGCTCTGTACTGATATATACAATAATATATATACTTTTATATAGCTTCTATACTGCTTGTCAGGGCACATGTGTCACAGTTACACCACTCTGTACTGATATATACAATATTATATATACTTTTATATAGCTTCTATACTGCTTGTCAGGGCACATGTGTCACAGTTACACCGCTCTGTACTGATATACAGTAATATTATATATACTTTTCTATAGCTTCTATACTGCTTGTCAGGTCACAAGTGTCACAGTTACACTGCTCTGTACTGATATATACAATAATATATATACTTTTCTATAGCTTCTAGTATTACAGTGCAGCATTTTGGTGACTAACAGTATATAGTTGTACAGTAGGCCATTGCTGTATCTTGCAGCTCTGTGTCACTGCAAGTATCCATCCATTCCATTTTCTTCCAGTGATTTGGACCAATAATACCATTGATTAGAATGAATAATTCCTGTGATTTTGTCATTTTCTTCCAGGGATTTGGACCAATAATACCATTGATTAGAACGAATAATTCCTGTGATTTTGTCATTTTCTTCCAGTGATTTGGACCAATAATACCATTGATTAGAACAAATAATTCGAGTGATTTTGTCATTTTCTTCCAGTGATTTGGACCAATAATACCATTGATTAGAACGAATAATTCCAGTGATTTTGTCATTTTCTTCCAGTGATTTGGACCAATAATACCATTGATTAGAATGAATAATTCCAGTGATTTTGTCATTTTCTCCCAGTGATTTGGACCAATAATACCATTGATTAGATCGAATAATTGCAGTGATTTTGTCATTTTCTCCCAGTGATTTGGACCAATAATACCATTGATTAGAACAAATAATTCCAGTGATTTGGTCATTTTCTTCCAGTGATTTGGACCAATAATACCATTGATTAGAATGAAAAATTCCTGTGATTTTGTCATTTTCTTCCAGTGATTTGGACCAATAATACCATTGATTAGAACGAATAATTCCAGTGATTTTGTCATTTTCTCCCAGTGATTTGGACCAATAATACCATTGATTAGAACAAATAATTCCAGTGATTTTGTCATTTTCTCCCAGTGATTTGGACCAATAATACCATTGATTAGAACAAATAATTCCAGTGATTTTGTCATTTTCTTCCAGTGATTTGGACCAATAATACCATTGATTAGAATGAATAATTCCTGTGATATTGAGGTGTTTGTGTCGCTTAGCTTAGCCGCCCAGTGACCACAGTGCACCTCTTTTTCTCTTTTCTTTGCATCATGTGCTGTTTGGGGCCAATTTTTTGAAGTGCCATCCTGTCTGCCACTGCAGTGCCACTCCTAGATGGGCCAGGTGCTTGTGCCGCCCTCTTGGGTCGCTTTGCTTAGTCATCCAGAGACCTTGGTGCAATTTTAGGACTAAAAATAGTATTGTGAGGTGTGAGGTGTTCAGAATAGACTGGAAATGAGTGGAAATTGTGGTTATTGAGGTTAATAATACTATAGGATCAAAATTACCCCCAAATTCTATGATTTAAGCTGTTTTTGAGGGGTTTTTGAAAAAAAACACCCGAATCCAAAACACACCTGAATCCGACAAAAAATCTTCAGGGAGGTTTTGCCAAAACGCGTCTGAATCCAAAACACGGCCGCGGAACCGAATCCAAAACCAAAACAGAACACCCGAAAAATTTCCGGTGCACATCTCTAGTTACTATAAGCAACACTTTAGAAGGTTTGATATAACTCCCCCTAAAAGAGCTATGGAGTTTCTATGCAGTTCAGGAAAACTCACCTTTTTCAGTAATTCAAACAGTTACTGGGAACAAGTAAAACTCAAACAGTGCAAGGTCAGTTTCTAACCGAGTGGCGGCTCCAGAGGTGAGGCTGCAGCACAGTCCAAAATTCAAATATGCGAGCCACACCAACTGCCACTCCAAACGCTGCCAAACATCACCAACTGGGACTCACTGGCAGTTGGTGTGACTCCCCTATTTGAATTTTGAATTGTGCTGCAGCCCCGCTTCTGTATCTCTTTGATTGGACAAAGCGCATCTCAATATAGCCTTTCCACTTCTTGTTGTCAAGGCGAGAGGAAAACCTGTTGCACCATCGGTGTTTGTTCTTGACAACAGGGCAGGTCTCCAAAATGGGATCCACACAGTTCAGCTAGTTGGAAATTTAAATATGTTAAAATAAAATAGATGTATTCTAATTGTTGGACAATTAGGGGCCTATTTATCACCATCTGTATCCAAGGATGCTGATGGTATGTGATAAAATCGTCCAAACTCGCACTGCGATAAATGATTAGATTGCAGGGATGTATCAATTATCGCATGCAGGGACAGAGCTTGCGAGCAAGCTCTGTCCCTATGAAGACACTCCAGAGCATCATCGGGGTATGTTTCATAAAAAATACCCCAATGTCCTGCTGCGCATGCACTGCCCCCGCCGACATCGTTGCTACCGCCGCTGCCTGGTCGACCCCCCACCCCCGTCGCGACTACCCCCCTGCACCACGGACTCCCCCACCCCGCATAATAATACACTTACCAGTCCAGGGAGCCAGTTCACGCTGCTCCTGCTGGGATGCCGGGCGCCGAATCCTTATTATTATAAGTATAGGGAATGCAATGTGGATTACTAAAAAAAAAGTGAAATAAAGGGTCTGGAGCAGTTTTTCATGAAAACTGCTCTAAATGCCCTTTAATACATTGGAGTGATACTAAGATAATGTGAAAAGGATGTGAAAACACCCTTTTCCGCATTCTTTTATTAAAAATAATGTTAATAAAAGGGCCCCTTAATCTGTAAAAAAATTATTTTGTAAAGCAGTTTTTATTTGATCTGTGACGAAGTGTATCCAGGCAAGAGCAATAGACCAACGGAAGGTGGAGTCAATTGCAGCATACAAGGCATAGCGAGTAGATAACCGTTTGCACATTCTATGCACAGAAAATAGTATTGTTCTTTAAATTGCATAGATAACATACTATAGAAAATGACCAAAAATGAATGAATGCATAACAAAAACATTTTATACTCATAATAGTATATTTTAAGAGACCCTGACAGTTTCTCCGCAAAATATTTATTTGCACCCTGTGATAATCTTCATGCCTTGCGGAGGCAGAGGGAGCATAACAAACGCAATGTTAACTGTTGATGCCATACAATATGTTTTTCATAAATTATCCCTTTGGAGCCTTGCTCATTGCTAGTGAAGCATATAGTACATATATATATATATATATATATATAATGCAAAAAAGAGGAGGCACTCAGAGTCAGCAAGATATAGCAAAATGATGTATTCAAATTCGGTCAAGTACTTTCGAGGTCAGAACCCCGTCATCAGGACCACATCACAACGAATTACAGCTGTAATTCGTTGTGATGTGGTCCTGATGACGAGGTTCTGACCTCGAAAGTACTTGACCGAATTTGAATACATCATTTTGCTATATCTTGCTGACTCTGAGTGCCTCCTCTTTTTTGCATTGGATACTTCTTTTTTGGTGTAGCACCAGAGCACGCTGTTATTTGTACATGGAGTGCCGGCATATTGTGGATTCTATATATATATATATATATATATATATATATATATACATACATATACTGCTTTCACACAATTGGTCCCTGTTAGACTTTTCTGCTACATTGTAAGACATTAGTCATGGCACATTTACTATTGGTATGATAAATCGTCTATGTTTTGTCCATGCATACACAGAATGATCCCATCATGCTGTATGCTGGGTGATAACATAGATCTGTCATGTTATTCCCTGAAGCCACAATGCCTCTGGAACTGTTACTGGCTGTCAGATTACCTGGGCATAATGTTCAATGAGAGAACTTGTCACTTATACAGTACTTCCTTGTCATTATGATAACAACGTGATGTCAGGGAGTTTCAGCACTAAAATCTCCAGGATGAAGAGAAACTGTCCGGTATATCCAAGTCATGTTATCTGTCTGACGGACTTATGTAAGAAAGGATTGTAATGTGCTGGAATTCAAAACAAAGGGGCAGATTTAACAACGAGCGACATTCTTGTTATCACTCATTACCAAAATTAAATGGTGCTCCAACCAATCAGCTCCTATCATGTGTTTGAAAAATGACACTTAGGAACATAGCCAGATTAAGGTGGGGGCGCAGGTGGTACTGTACCCTGGGCGCCCCTCTGTCAGGGGAACCCCCGGCCGGAGCACACTGACATCCCTAGCTCACCCTCTTGTGCAGTAGCAGAACCAAGCAGCCAGAATTTCAGCAGGGCAGTATGCAGGTTAGGCAGAGACACGGGAGTATTGGGTTTCATGAGCTAACAACGGAGCTTCCCGACTAGAGTAGAGGTGGGGGGGGGGAGTCTTCAGTGACCTTGGATCCCAGTTTCCTCGTTCTCCCTGCCTGGGTGTCTGGGTCCTGCATACCCTGTTATCTAATGAGAGCATGCAGGTCTAGAGAGACTTACAGAGAGTCCTCCTTAGTCTTGTTCTAGTGTGTAAGTAGTACAGAGGTTGCTGTTATTGCATTGTTGCAAGATAAATTATAGATTTTATTTTTCAATGTGTATTTTAAGGATGTTTAAGTTGTCTTTCATTCACTATAGGTGGAGCTATAAACAGTACTAAGGCATTATTAAACTATTAGTTTCAATATAATATTAAGAGGGAAGTCCAGGTAGAGAGTATTTTGTTCCTCCTGGAATGGGTTATGTTGAGAGGCATGCACAATCTAATATACACCCTCCCTTCCTCCAGGTCCGCTGGTGTAATGTGCTCCGGTCCCCCTGTAGGCTTAATCTGGCCCTGCTTAGGAGCTGATTGGTTGGAGCACCATTTAAGATTAGTAGCGAGTGATAACAAGAATAATACCTGTGGTTACATCTGCCCCAGAATGAGAGACAGGGGGGGTCATTCCGAGTTGATCGCTAGCTGCATTCGTTCGCTGTGCAGCGATGAGGCAAAAAAAAGGCACTTCTGCGCATGCGTATGCGGCGCAATGCGCACGCGCTTCGTACAAATGCAACGAACGATGTAGTTTCACACAAGGTCTAGCGAAGCTTTTCAGTCGCACTGCTGGCCGTAGAGTGATTGACAGGAAGAGGGTGTTTCTGGGTGTCAACTGACCGTTTTCAGGGAGTGTTCGGAAAAACGCAGGCGAGCCAGGAAAAACGCAGTTGTGGCTGAGTGAACGCAGGGTGTGTTCTTGACGTCAAAACAGGAACTGAATAGTCTGAAGTGATCGCTAGCGCTGAGTAGGTTTTTAGCTACTCTAAAACTGCACAAAAAAGTTTGCCGCCGCTCTGCGACCCTTTCGTTCGCACTTCTGCTAAGCTAAAATACACTCCCAGTGGGCGGCGGCATAGCGTTTGCATGGCTGCTAAAAACTGTTAGCGAGCGAACAACTCGGAATGACCCCCAGAGTCCCAATGTTTGTTAATAGTTACATCAACTTTGTGTTGTGTCATATTACTGAATATCCCTAATACAAATTGAAGACCTATACTCGGGTCAGTTAAAAATGTTTGTCATCAACAAATAAAGGCATCTACACATTGAATCATCAATTTTAAGTACAACACGGAGGATTCGGAGTACAGTAGTACGGTATTTGTGTCTTTGGATACAGCAGCTATATGAATACATCCATATACTGCAGGAAACTTCTGAGGACAGAAGAAGTAGTATCAGATCACCATCGATACCCTCAATCTCGCTATCAGCCATCTAAGTAAGCCAAAGGCTTCTAAGAATGGCCATCTCAGGTCCGTAGCCGAGGCCGTCAAATCTGCATCAGAAGCCGCAGACACTGGCCTCACCAGAAAATGTCGACAACACGCCTCCATTTTTAGAAGCTGACCCCATCATCGCCCCAGCCGCACCCCCAAACAACACATGTTGCGGCTTGGGGGCATCGTTTGCGATCTTGCACACAGAGATCTGCCATGCGCAGATATTGCACAATCTGTGCTGTACACAAACCGTCAGACCCAATATCCCAAATGTCTACCAAAATGACCCAAACCTGCTGCCTACATAAGCACTAATAAAATAAATAACAATGCAGTTTAATAAACAATGAACTAAACACTCATTGGAACCTGAAACCTTTTCAGTTGTTTCTTGATGTTACGAGTACACCGCTTTCTGACCGTGGTGGGTGTCTTTACAAGTGGAGAAAATACATGGATACATTTTTCAGCACACTTGTATTAAAGTGTTATGTACTGTATACTACGGTAATGTAGACTTTTAACTAGGGGTGGGGAACCACCGGCCCGCAGTCCTTATACAGCCTGGAGAAGCATTTTGTCCGGCCTGGGGCCCTGCCAAGGCAGCTGCAGAGTTTAGAGTCGTCTGCTGTGCACAGCATCATGGGAGATGTAATTTTCTCACATGGTGCACTGTATACAGTGTAAGAAAACTACATCTCCCATGATGCAGTGCATAGGAGACGGCTCCGGGCAGTGATGTGAGGCAGCTTTGGAGAGAGATCTCAACAGAGGTCTGCTTTGCTGCAGGAATAGCTTTGTTGTGGGGCGGAGTGGACCCAGGACCTGGACCAGTGGTGTGCAGGAGTCTGGATGGGAGCTGTCCTGCAGTGGTGGTGAGTGCCTTGCTGGCACTATACTGAGGCATTATGTGTGACTGACACTATACTGGGGCATTATGTATAACTGGCACTATACTGGGGCATTATGTGTATTTGGCACTATACTGGGGCATTATGTGTAAATGGCACTATACTGGGGCATTATGTGTAAATGACACTATACTGGGGTATTATGTGTAAATGGCACTATACTGGGGCATTATGTGTATTTGGCACTATACTGGGGCATTATGTGTAAATGGCACTATACTGGGGCATTATCTGTAAATGACACTGTACTGGGGCATTATCTGTAAATGGCACTATACTGGGGCATTATGTGTAACTGGCATTACTGGGGCCGTATGTGTGAGCAGCTATTACTGTGGCCATTATGTGTAAGGAGCACTAATGTGGGCTTTAAGTGTAAGGCCACGCCCAATTTCCTAGGAGAGCGCACGCATTGAGGGGGGGGGGGGGGGGCGTGCTTAAAAAATGGCTTGCAAATGATGTTGAAAAAATCCAAATGGCGCTTGGTAGAAAAAAGGTTCTCTACCCCTGCTTTAGGCTAATGGCATCTAAAGATGCTGTTAATTAATGAGGCCAAGCTCTGGATAGCTGAACTTTTCGGAGTATACCAAGTGGGACTTTTTTTGTAGTCCCCATAGACAGCTACATGGATTACTTTTGGGAGCATAGAGAGGGGGATATCGGGGATATTTGTGTTGGGTTTCGATATCTGCTGTAACACTTACTTTTTAAATGACCCTCAATGCTCTAACATGCGATAACCCCCTGAAAACAGCAATTTTTGGTGGACTGACAACTATTTTTGCTTACTAAATAGACATTTTAGAAACTTAGGGGAAGATGTATCAAGTCTTGGAGAGAAGTGCCCAAGGTAACTAATCAGCTTGTGACTGTCATTTACTGTCACAGTTTTTGAAATGATAGAAGCTCATTGGTTGCTTTGGTCAACTGCTCCAATGTATCTCTCTCCAAGGCTTGATACATCTCCCTTTTAATGATAGGCGGATAATTGATAATGGTAAGTATTGTTTAACTACTGTAACTCCAATCATCACTTACCTTTGCCTCTACATTTTACAGAGGGACATTTGTGTCTGCTGAAAACACAGATGTAGCCCCCAAGTCTTCTGTGCACTGTGTACAGTATTTAAACTACTTTTTGCTCTGGATATGTCAAAAATCTCACTTGATAAAGAGCTCAGCCAGGCTTATAACTGATAACAATTTCACTGTCTGCCGAGCAAATGACAAATTTCTTTCTGGAAAACCCTAGAACAGGACATATTATAAAACAAATGTTCTATATATTTCTTTCCAACTGTAACAAGGTACCTTGGGGGTCATTCCGAGTTGATCGTAGCTGTGCTAAATTTATCACAGCTATGATCAATCACATTGACATGCGGGGGGACGAACAGCACAGAGCTAGTCCGCCCCGCATGTCAGTGCCGCCCCCCCCGCAGAAGTGCAAAGGCATCGCACAGCGGCGATGCCTTTGCACTTCAAGAGTAGCTCCCAGCCAGCGCAGCTTTAACGTGCTGGCCGGGAGCTACTCATCGCTCCCCGGGCTCGCAGTGGCTGCGTGTGATGTCACGCAGCCGCTGTGGCCCACCCCCGTTCGGTCCGTCCACGCATGTGTTGGCCGTACCGCTCCCACGAAACGGCGGCCAAACGCCGCCGTTCCGCCCCCTCCCACACAGCGACCACCTCTGTCTGTCAATCAGGCAGAGGCGATCGCATCCCTGCTACGGCCCTCGGCCGTCTGGCATGCGCTGGCGCTCTACGGCGCATGCGCAGTAGGGACCCGTTCGCTCGGCTGCGACAAAAAGCAGCGAGCGAATGGGTCAGAATGACCCCCCATATTCGGAGGCTATAAAGAGCTTTTTCCATGGTTTTAACAGTGGTGAAAATAAATGGGAGCCGAGTGTGAGCTGCAATGCTAATGGCAATATTTGCAAAAATGATTGATGTTTTTGAACTGCGCGTTGCAATTCAGATGCACACGAGGACGATGAAGCAGTCCACAAACTGCACTTTTTCAGAAATACTGCCACCCTTGGCCAGAAAGCAGATAATCATCCCTTTTTTGCAACTCGGATAAATCGACCCTTTTGCCTATGACAGCAACGAGTGATACAGTATGTGTGCAGACGGCCTATCGCGCACCTTATATACCCACCAAGCCAGCGCACTACATGGAATGTACTTCATGGGCTACTGTATGCACTGATGACATCAAATGTAGGAGGTGGTCATAGTAATATGACTTGACCGTGTATGATAATTGCTATCACCGGTTTGTTCCTGAAATTCCATCTTAATTTATGATTGCCATCACCTGTGATGATGACACACCTTTTTCATCAATTAACTAGGTCCCCACAGGTGATAGCAATCATACCGCGTCCCCTCGCATGGCTCGCTGCGCTTGTCATGCTTCGGGCACGGTGCCTCGCTGCGCTCGGCACATTATTATATTCCCCCTCCAGGTCCACTGGGGTGGTAAAGTATGAACAAGTCGGTTTTAATAAATAAATCAGGCAAAACTCATGTCGACTTTTTGACCTATCGACATTTTAAATGTCGCTATTTTGACCATGTCGGGATTGTGACCATCTGGATTTTGATTGTAGGTAAATTGACGCATCCCTTTAGGATCTATTTTACGCCTGACATCTTTGTGATGCATGTTACACTTTCTATGCTATTGTACCTGACTTGTTATCCATGATTGCACTTTGCCAGTTACTCCTCTTTATGCTGATAGAGAGTTGTAATTTTTTTTTACTTTGATGTTGAATAAATTGTTTATTTTGCTACTGCGGATTGGAGCACTTATTAATTGATTCATTATATTTATCGGGTGTAGTATGGTATGCCGGCGGCCGGGCTCCCGGCGACCAGCATACCGGCGCCGGGAGCCCGACCGCCGGTATACCGACAACGTGGCGAGTGCAAATGAGCCCCTTGTGGGCTCGCTGTGCTCGCCATGCTGCAGGCACGGTGGCGCGCTGTTTATTCTCCCTCCAGGGGGGTCGTGGACCCCCAAGAGGGAGAAAAGGTGTCGGTATGCCGGCACCGATATACTGTGCACCGGGATCCCGACAGTCGGCAACCTGAAGACCACCCTATTTATCTAATATACATCATGGTCCGTTCATTGGGAGGATTGCTGCCATTTCTTATATATACAGTCACAGTTGCAGTGGAGAAGCACGGGAGACGCGTGGGTCTGATTCAGATGCTGAATGAAGAGGGTATTGTACGCATATCGGACGATATTTTCTTACTGCACATACGTTTGAGCCGCAGTGCCTGATTGGTGTTCTGCGAAATCTCACAGCGCCCGATTATTGAATGACTGCGCATGCATATGATTGCAATGCGCACGTGCGAGGCCAAACTGCAAAAGAATTGTGCAAAAATGTCGATTGATCGGCATGCTCAAGCTGATTGACAGGTAGCAGACGTTTGGCCATTCTGGAAGTGTCAGGAAAAATGCAGGCGCTCCCAAGCGTTTTCAGGGCGGGTGTGTGACGTCAGCCCCGGCCCCGATCAGCCTGTTTGTATCACACTGTAGGAGTAAGTCCTGGGCTATGCACAGACTGGAAAAATCATTTGATGGTGAGTGAGTAGCGAATGGATTTGCAGATGTACACTGTCTGAAGTTTTTGCACGGCGTACGCATGCATTCGCACACTTGCACGGGTCAATTTTCACTCTCTATGGGCGGCGGCTATCTGATCGCAGCCCTCTATAAAATTGCAGCCGAGCGATCAGGTCTGAATTTGGCCCTTAGCTGCAAAGTGAGTGACAGGCAGACAGCATTTGGGGGTGGGAACGGGGAGTGGTCGCCCAAAAGCGGGCATGACATGACCGTTCAGATGGCGTTTTTTTGGGCGTGCATGAATTAGCAGTTGCGATCTTACTTGCTACTGGACAGCCTTCTGCGTCCCGGGAGAGCAGCTCAGCCTGCGCATCTACAGAGGCACTCAGACTCTGCGACATGACCCGAATTGTGACGATGGTACAGATGTATCTGTAATTATATGCTGTTCGATGGAAATGATGCAACAGCAGTGGGCGTCCCTATGCTCAGGTTAGCTTCTGCCCATATTACCATATGATCGCAATTGCGTACGGCAAAAGATAGCAACAGCTACAGCAAGACCATCCGCACCTAAATCAGGCCCAGTGCCAGAAATGTTTTGAAAATGTATTGGGTGTTCCTGAGCAGTGACAGGGTGTGGCTAAGTGGACACACGTAGGAGGCCCGTCTTATGGGTGTGTCACTGACAGTGACTTGTTTATGTAGGAGTCCATGCTCAGACAAATAATCTGCACTTGCCTTAGTGTACCAAGCAGTATTCCAGCATCAGAAGATGCTCAAAGTAGGTGTCCCAGTCTTTGCACATAACATGAGACTGTACAACATGGAAGAGCTTGTAGCGACATTTGCATAGTCGCAGACGCATTACCGGCAGAAGATGTTGACACAGAAGTCCAACTCAGAATCAGAACCTATGGCTCTTGCTTTGGCGCTAATCTATTACAAAACAGTAAAATACAGGATTATGCACATGCAGGGTTTCATAAGAATAATCTACCTGAATATCATAATGTATTTTTTGCAAGTTTTCTTAGTCTTGAATTAAATGCATACAATATGTAAGAAAAATAAAGTAAATTAGCCTTAGCCACACTTCAGATTACAAAATAAATGTGCCAGGGTGACTTTTGCAACCAGTCATGTGATAATTATGTCAGTAAACTATGTCCCCCTCACTCGCTCCCCACCTGCAAGCATTATCAGATGGGGACCTGGTAAGCAAGTTTACTACTCACTCACCTACCGTGCTGCAGTGCTGAGGACGATTGGGGCTGTCTCAGCATTTTTTATGTACATGCTGAGGATGAGTCAGACTTATCCTTAGCACTGAAACGTTTAAGAGCTCTCCCTCTCTCACATTGGCCTTCTGTCCGCCTTTCTCTCTACCTGCATACGATGGGTGGCTTGAGTGTCTGGTAGTGTGCGCCACATGTGCAGGTTTGGACTGGCCCACAGGGGTACAGGGGAAACCACCGGTGGGCCCGACTGCCTGGGGACCCACCTCCTGCACTAAGGATCAGGTTCTGTGCACTTGAATTATACATTATACACATGTTACCTTATACTGGACTATGGTGTATTTTCTTCTACAGTGCATTGCTGTTATTAATCTGTTATTAATCTGGCCCATTATCACACATACAGCAGCTGAATTTACTGTATATATTTATGAAGGGGCCTAGACATTACACTCTCTAATGGTTGAGTCAAATCAATGAGGTGGCAGGCCACACCCCCTCTGCACACTGGCCACACCCCAAACATGGGCCCCTACCACTGCATTATCCCGGTGGGCCCTACATGTCCCGGTCCGACACTGCACATGTGTGACATGATGTTAGTAGGATAGAGGCTGGCAGGGGTGGGGATTGAAAGAATGGATCAAGGTGATCCATAACACCTGCAGAAAGGCGGCTGGACCCAAGGGGAGTGGCAGTCATCTATGAAGCACGCCGTTCCAATGACCAACGTTCCTTTTTAAATATCATTGCGGAATGCTGGGTGTTTTCGTTTTTCCCCCAAAGACTAAACATTCCACATCTGGAAATCTTCCAGAATATTGCAAGATTCGAGTGACTGCACCAGGCATGTCCAAACTGCGGCCCTCCAGCTGTTGAGAAACTACACATCCCAGCATGCCCTGACACAGCTTTAGCATTCTCTGACAGCAAAACTATGTCAGGGCATGCTGGGATATGTAGTTTTACAACAGCTGGAGGGCCGCAGTTTGGACATGCCTGGACTACACGTTCACAGCCTGCTAGCTTTAGCTGTAAGTAATTGTTAGAGATCGTAAATAGTTGGTACTGTATTGAAATTAAATTCTAATTCTACATCTTTCCCTAAGTGACCGACTGAATTCTTTGTTACCCGACTCATCAATTTCATGTACTGTAATGAGTAATCCCCGATAGGCTTCTTCACCATGATAAATAGAAAAAATGAATCAAGCCAATTATACTAAATAAATGTTTATTGCTACCGAGAGCGTGCAACGTAACATGAATTTATGAGAGCCTGGTTAATGTTCTCATCTCAAGAAGCTTCTTATTCCCCTTTTTTTGCTAACTGGTAAATTTGTTACATTTCATTTTGTTATTTTGTGCTATTAATAAAAAGTTTGTGAATAAAATAAAATGATTTGAAATATCTGCCTTATAGTATGTAATTTATTTATTAATTTACATTTAGGGACGGTTGTGTATACATTAAAAATGAGATTATAGTTTTATTTTGTTATTTTAAAAGAAGGCAAAATTCCATGCGCAACAGGTTTACAGAGAATGGTGTGTACGACAGAAAACACTCAGCTTCTGACATTTATATAGTACATTCTTCATGTAGAAGCCACAACGGGTTCTATTCCAGTCAGCTGAGAACAGTAATACCCCTTTCAGACAGCCAGCTCTGAAAACGGGTTATTGGCGCATGAATGGGCATAACCCGTGTTCAGTGTCGGACTGGGGCATGAAGGGCCCACCGGGGGGATGCTATTGAAGGGGCTCATGCTTAAGGGTGTGGCCAGGCTCCACTGGGGCGTGGCCAGCCACCACAGAGGTTTGGCTAACTATTACAGAGTACATGTTCTATTCCCCTTGGTAAATATATAATAAACCATAAACTTGTGAAGTATAATGTAACGTAAGTATAATGCATAATTCAAGTGCACTAGGATAGAGTCTGGAACCTGATCCATAGAGGAGGAGGAGGACCCACAGGCAGTGTGGCCCACCGGTGGTTTCCCCTGTTCCCCTGTGGGCCAGTCCGACCCTGCCCGTGTTCATGTGCGGTCTGAAAGGTGCCAGGGTTGAAATACCTGGTCGAGTGACCCGGTATTCCAACTCGGGTAGCGAGCAGGGTTGAACACATGTTCAACACGGCTTCCTGTGCGGTGTGAACGGGAGCCGGGTCGATGTGACCCGTTTCCCGTTCACTGTGTGTGAACGGGCATTTCTTGGAGATCATGTGATCTCCAATCGCCGTCACCGCTGACGTCACCAACCCGGCAGGGTGCCTGAGGCGGGTTCCCGTGTCATGCTCCCGGGTGTGACCTGCCTCAGGTGGTCTGGAAGGGGTATTAATTAATATCAAATACAGTATACACAGTAAATGCTACAACCTACCTGAGTTTTGCTGCCGACCATGTGAATCTACTATATGTATCTCCAAAGCCTACCAATCTTCTAATGGTCACATCAAGCAGGATAATGCACAATGATGTAGCAAAGCACATACCATCTCAACCTGGTTCCATGAACATGACAATACGTTCTGTGTACCCCAATGGCCTCCACAGTCATCAGATCAAAGTATAAGACACCACCTTTGGGATGAAAACTGAAAAAAAAATTGTTGCCCCATAGGGCAGATGTACTTAGCCTTGGAGAGACATATAGTGGATGGAGATGAAGTACCAGCCAACCAGATCCTGTTAACACAGCCTGGAACATGGCAGTTAGGAGCTGATTGACTGGTACTTTATCTCTCTCCACTTTATCATTCTCCAAGGCTTAGTACATATCCTCAATGCTGATATAAAACTCTAATCGTAAAAAAAGGAAACACTATGGCCCAACCAAAATATATTTGTTTTCAATTATGAAAGAGATTTATCAAAGCTTAGAGAGAAATAAGTTGAAGAGAGATAAAGTACCATCCGATCAGCTCCTAACTGTCATTCAGGGTACAACCGCCTCACTTCCTTTCTTTCCTCACACTCACTACTTGACCCATTCCAGTCTGGCTTCCGTCCTCTCCACTCCACTGAAACTGCTCTTACAAAAGTATGCAATGATCTCCATGCTGCTAAATCTAAGGGACACTACTCTCTACTTATTCTACTTGATCTCTCTGCTGCTTTTGACACTGTGGACCATCCTCTCCTACTGCAAATCCTTCACTCCATTGGTCTGCGTGACACTGCCCTCTCTTGGCTGTCTTCCTACCTCTCTGACCGTTCATTCTCTGTCTCTTCTCATGACTCCACCTCCCCCTCACTTCCACTAACTGTAGGTGTACCCCAAGGTTCTGTCCTTGGTCCTCTCCTCTTCTCTCTCTATACATCCTCACTTGGTAAGCTCATTAGTTCTTTTGGTTTCCAATATCATCTCTATGCTGATGACACCCAAATCTATCTTTCCTCTCCAGACCTCTCCCCTGCTCTCCTCACTCGTATCTCCAACTATCTCTCTTCTACCTCTTCCTGGATGTCCCAGCGCTTTCTTAAACTTAACACGTCTAAGACCGAGCTGATCATCTTTCCTCCCTCCCACATAACCTCACCTCCTACAATCTCATTATCTATTGATGGCACTACTATCTCCTCTAGCCCCCAAGTGCGCTGTCTTGGAGTAATCCTTGACTCCTCCCTCTCCTTCAAACCACACATTCAGCACCTCTCACAAACCTGCCATTTTCATCTAAAAAATATTTCCAGGATCAGACCCTTTCTGACCCAGGATGCTACTAAGACTCTTATCCACTCACTGGTCATCTCCAGACTGGATTACTGTAATCTCCTCCTGACTGGCATTCCTGACAAACACCTCTCTCCACTCCAATCTATCCTCAATGCTGCTGCCCGGCTAATTTTCCTCACCAAACGCACTACATCTGCCTCACCTCTCTTACTAGACCTTCACTGGCTCCCCTTCCCTTTTAGAATCCATTTCAAGCTTCTCACACTCGCTTACAAAGCCCTCACCCACTCCTCTCCCATCTACATCTCTGATCTTATCTCCCTTTACACTCCCACCCGTCCTCTTCGCTCTGCTAATGCACAACGACTTTCCTGCCTACGGATTACCTCCTCCCACTCCTACCTCCAAGATTTTTCGCGTGCTGCACCACTTCTCTGGAATTCCCTACCTCTCCCCCTCAGACTCTCCACCTCTCTACAAAACTTCAAACGGGCTCTCAAGACCCACTTCTTTACCAAACCCAGCCAAATATCATCCTAACCCTGTTTTACACTCTCTATGTACCCCATCTGTGTCTCCCCTGTCTGTCTACCCCTCCCCTTTAGAATGTAAGCTCTCACGAGCAGGGCCCTCTTCCCTCATGTGCTTATCCTTTCTTACTTTAATAATCTTCAACTGCATCAACTCCATCAGTCTTTTGCCACCTGATACTTATTCCAGTGTCATCTGCTGATGTAACTATGTTTATTTACCCTGTACTTGTACTATACTGTCATCAACTGTAAATTGCTTTTTTCCTGTTTGATTATTTATGTACTCTGTAATTGGGCGCTGCGTAAACCCTTGTGGCACCATATAAATAAAGGTTAATAATAATAATAATAGAAGCTGATTGGTTGGTACTCTACTCTGTCCACGTTTGATACATCTCCTACATACATCTCGTTCCAAAACTGAAAAACAGAAGTTAACTTACACGGGCAGCAGCATTTTCCCAATCTGGCACTTACCAGCAATTCTCTTGATTGACAACAAGGAAATCGCCAGAAGCAACAAGAGCATCACCGGAACATGAATGATATCGGTGAGACCAGCCGAAGCGAAAGCACCGGTTGAACCTGAAACTGAAAACTAGTATTTAAAAAAAATAATAATGGGTCTATAACATTTTATTTAAATAAAAACTGAAACAAACAACAGACAAATGTAAGACACTAACTTAAGTATGTTCTCACTACGGCAGTTACCATTATCATTTTTTTCCCCATTTAATTGTTTTCACTGATGATTTAACTATTAATAGTTAACATGTGCTCAATTGTTAATTGTCTTAATTAAGGTAATTGTATGCTTTGAAAGAATGCTTAATAAGAAACATTATTGTTTTTTTTTCTAATCTGTTTGAAATGAATTCTATTAATCTAGCTGTATTCAGACTTTTGTGACTCATCTGTAAACGATCTGCACTGAGTTTAGTAATTTGGATATGGGGAGATACTGTACAGTTCTGCAACGTCTGCACCTTCAGTCCCGCGCTACATCTTGATAGGGCAATAAAACGTTATTGTATGAAGCTGTGGTTACGCTTGAGACTTTCTATGACAATGGAAGTTGCTTTAAAAACACATAAAGTACCTAGCATTAGAGTATTACGGTCGTGAATACAATCTACACCGCTAGCTGTAAACTTTAGGTTATTTATATTTATGATCACTGCCCTATAAACTAACCCTGGGAATGGATGGCTGCTGACATGCTGGTTCTGTCCTGTATCATCTCCAGAGTATTTGCAGAACTGCATTCCTAAGGATTTTGCAGAACAAATGCCATAGGAAAACCTAGCTATGTGAAATTGTTTTTTAAATGATCCATTGAATGTCGTATCTACTCACTCTACAAATATCCTAGGGCCTTGTTGTCAAAACACTATTGAAATGAATAGTGCCCAAAGACAGAAACAGTTCCAGAATTCACGGTGCCATTAACTCGTTATACTTTAGATTTATAAATATGGGTAGTTGTAGAATTTGGTTGGTAGCACGGGCTATGGTGCATGAGGAGTGTTCAGGAATTACGTCTTATGTCAAACCTGCAGTCTCATGCTTTCAGTGAAAGGTGCAGTTAGCGGTTAATCAGCTTCTGAGTATGTAATTAAATAATATAAGGAAACTTGGATTATGCTCCAGGCTGTTACTATCATGCAGTGATGTGAGAACGTAGTTCCAGGCGGCACAGAACCAGGGGTGGCAGAGATTAGGTGGTTGGCTCACCTCCCAGTAGCCAGTGGCAGTCAGTCTTTACCACCTACTGCAATTGTCTGAGTTATCTCACTGTGACACTTATTACTGTGCTTCTCCAGCCGTTGCTATGTGATAAGTGTGGTAACTGATAGCGGTTATTAAGGAGGTACCAGGGAAACCGGTCACTTTCCATTTTATCCCTGTACCTCCACTGGTCCTGTTGTCAGTTGCTGCTCTCCTCACATAGGATAGTTTAGATTGTAAGCTCTTGAGAGCAGGGCTTGCCCCCTATATAATCCCCATATAATTATATAATCAATCCCTGTCATTATATATAGTCTATACAGTATACAAAGTTATGCACTTGTCTGTCAATTTTGATTCTAAGCAATTTTCCTTGTTTTAACCCCATGTACGGTGCAGAGTGGCATATACAGTAAATAAATTATAATAATAATAACTTACAAAAGCTGTAATAGCAGTAAAAGTGTGTTACGTGCTCTAAAAATGTCCACATTTCTTCCTTCGATTGACCTCACACAAATTCCTAAATTGTAGTATACAGTATTTAACACCATTTTATTTACTACCATTTGTGCCTCCAATTTACTTTAATTTTTGGATTACGACGCACTCAAGAATAACGTTTCCATAACAACTACCCACTAGAATATATCACGATATCAAGGAGCACTGGGGACTAATATATATCGGATTATCGTGTGGAAGTGTAACAAAGAAGAGGCAGAGCTAAACTTTTTTTCACGTTTCATATCATAGGCAAACGCGGGGGGTTTGCGGTTGCCCGGAAACCCCTCTCCTCATGGCAAGTGGCTTAAATGATGACAATAGCAATGGTATATAATACAATTACTAAATCATGCAATTACTCACATCATGCAGTTTAAGGGACAGAGCAGAGCTGCTGCACATGCCGTGTAGCAGCTTCATCTACTAAGTTTGCTGTGCATGGATCTGAGTCCTCAATCAGTGCACTGGACCAGAGAGCAGCTACTTGGTAGAAGAGACAGGAGCCTTATCATGATGTGGGAGAATGTGTGCTTAGAAAGTGCAGTACTTGTTCTATTATGTTTACGTATTTATTATGGTTTGTTTAACCTTTTCCAGACCACTTATTTATATTATTTAAATGTTTGATACAGCCTATTCTATAGACCATCTAAAATTTTAAATATTAGTACTGTATTCCATCCAGTAACCAGTGTATAAAAAGATCAATGTGAACATTAATGTCCAGGGTCTGTACTAGGTTCTTCTACCTCTTCCCCAGACACCCGCACTTGCTCCAATGTTCTGCAGTGTGGGAGATTATGGACTGCATTTGGAAACCCCCCTCTAGAAATCCTGCATTTGCCATTGCATATACAATCTAAAACCTCCACAATTATAAAAGTAACAGCCGTCTTAGAAAATATTCTGCTAAAAACAGTAAAGGGCCCCATACACTACAACGATATAACGATCTAGGGGAGCCGATCTGACCTTCATGGGAACGCGCATTGGATCGGATACACCTTCAAAATGCCCGATTTCACCCGATATATTGGCCTGAATGCCCGAAATTGGATGAAATCGGGCATTATCGTTCTAGTGATAGAAACAAAAAAGAAAGGAAAAGATACTACTTCACCAGCGCCTGCCCCGTTTGTAGCGGGGGTAATCCACCTCTTACTCTCCGATCAATTCTCCTAAATTAGGAGTGTTCGTATCAATTGATTTATAGATGATGTCCTTTTTGTATGGCAGGGAGATGAGACATCCCTGCATGATTTTTGTACACACCTGAACCAGAATACGTTGAACATTGAACTCACATTTACCAAAAGTAAGAAGAGTATCAACTTTTTGGACCTAACTATATATATAGAAGGGAATCACATCCATACCAAAAATTATGTGAAAACCACGGATTCATGTAGTTATATTAACGCTAGCAGTTGTCACCACCCCAACTGGTTGCAAACGATACCGGTGGGACAACTGAAGAGGGTCAGGAGAAATTGCTCGACTAGGGAAGTGTTCTCTGAACAAGCCTGGGAAATGCAAACTAAGTTTATATCCTGTGGGTACAAAAGGGAGAAGGTTGTAGAAGCCACCAAGGAGGTCCACGAGATTGATAGGAACCTCCTCTTGAGGAAAAAAATGGAATCACAACCGAACGAAAATCAGGGAGACTACCAGTGGGCCTTTATAACCACCTTCAATGACCAATCAAAAACCATTGAAAAAATTCTTAAGAAACATTGGGGGATCCTACAGAAAGACCCGATCTTGGGGTCACAGCTCCCACAGAAAGTCAAATGCGTATACAGGAAAGCGCCCAATTTGGGTAACAGCCTTGTTCGTAGCGCATTACCACCAACGACACGACTAGGAATTAAAACAAAAGGATTCCACCGGTGTATGAATTGTGTTGCATGCAGGGAAGTAAAAGATCAAAGCAAAACAAGTGAAGTCTCCATTAATGGGAAGAGATCTGAGATCAAAGACTTTATCACTTGCAACGCAAAAAACGCCATATATGCCATAGAGTGCGTTTGCAACCGATTCTACATCGGGAGGACCTCGAGACCGCTAAAAGTGCGTTGGGGGGAGCACATAAGAAACATCAGAAGAGGTCTAGAGACACATGCCCTCTCCGATCACTTTAGAAAACATCATGACTGCTCCACCAAAGCAATTAAAAGATTCATAGGCCTAAAATGGGTAAAGGGACATTGGCGAAGGCAGGACTCAGCACAACAACTAGCCAAAGCTGAGATGAAGATGATCTACGACCTGGGCACCCTCCAGCCAGGGGGATTGAATCTGGAATTCGAAATAAAATGGTTCCTTTAGATTCCTCCCCCCTTCCCAATGTAATCCATATAGGGATTATGCCTTTTCCCCCTCTCTTAAAAGGGGATGGTGCCCTATTTTCCACCAGCTGCAAGGGATATCCTTTGCAATGGTGGATCTCGGGCAAAGTCTCTTCACAATTTGGATTTTGAGAGTCATTTCACCACCAAATAGATCTATCACTGGACTGGTGCCTATGGTCTCCCGAACCATGCAATCAGGACTACTTTTGAGACATTGCTAATTGAAAAGGTCCCTTTTGAATTCTGTACCTTTCTTTCTTATTCATCTTTATTATACTAATTCTCTAACTCTATGGATGGTGGAGGGTTCGTTATTTGGTATGAGCTGAATTTAAATGTCACCCTGTTAAAGTCTGCCACATGTCAGTAACTCTATATTCCCTTATTAGAAATGAAATAACACTGAATTGATGTCCACTTATTGATACAAATCATAGGAGTAAAATCCTCCTATGATTCGAAGAGGATCTCCATGACAACGATAAATACTAAGAGGGACGGAACAGTGACGACAGTTATGGTCACGTGACCGGCCTCTATGAACGGACCACGTCTGCACAAGGTTCACCCGCATCCAGTTAAATGGACCGAGGTTGTGATGACAACGGCCGGACGCCACAGGAGTAGACAATACACGTTGATACGTGATGACGGGAATGGACGTACACGTGGTCACGGTCACATGACCAATGTAAGAACTTGCCGATTGGAGTTGCTATGGCAGCGTGATATACAGAGGCGGAACTGGTCTTAGCACACAACGATCATGGACACATAGGTAATCAAATGTATAGGGATCAGCTGTGCTGGGACCAATGGAATCCGGAGGGTGGGGATATAACCGGGACTATTGGAGCTAGTGAGGCATTCTACTTTTGGCAGCAGATTTTGAGAAAGACCCGAGGCGGGTCGGAACGCGTGGGTACCTTGCCTTTACTTCCCCCACATGCTGACACTGACGCTTATGGACTGAACCGACGCCTGGAAAACACTGAGACCGGGAGATCCCCCTGCTGCAGCTGGGAGAGACCACCGAGATTTACATGCGCTTCAGTACACCGGGAATCGGTAATCAGCCATTGCTTCTGTTCCTCTCATGAGGGTGGATTATTTTAATGTGAATGTTTATGTTCATTTCTGACACATGCTGTGTCATTGACCAGTATTTTTCCATATTGGAATCCTATTTTACATGTTTTTAGAATGATGTGTTAATTAAAGTGCTTGTTTTTACGATATCACACTATTCTCTGCTTTTTCCTCTATTTTTTCCGGTAATCAATTGATACGAACACTCCTAATTTAGGAGAATTGTTCGGAGAGTAAGAGGTGGATTACCCCCGCTACAAACGGGGCAGGCGCTGGTGAAGTAGTATCTTTTCCTTTCTTTTTTGTTTCTATCACCTGTATATGGGGTTGGGAAAGCCCCTTTTAAGATACTGCACTGACTAGCTGCCTATGCGCACTGTTGGGTACTATTTCAAACTTTCTTCCAACATTATCGTTCTAGTGTATGGGACCCTTAAGTTATAAGGAGCTGAACTATATTCTCAGCAAATACTCCTGAAAATATGCTTGAGGTCCAACAATATCTGCTGCGGAAGTTATATTAAAGGGGCAATTGCTTGCAAGGCATGGTTTTGCGTCCGCCTTGCTATTTCGCACAACAGAGATCAGCTCTGAATTAGTGATGTGCACCGGACATTTTTCAGGTTTTGTGTTTTGGTTTTGGATTCGGTTCCGCGGCCGTGTTTTGGATTCGGACGCGTTTTGGCAAAACCTCACCGAAAATTTTTTGTCGGATTCGGGTGTGTTTTGGATTCGGTTTTTTTTTTTACAAAAAACCCTCAAAAACAGCTTATATCATAGAATTTGGGGGTCATTTTGATCCCATAGTATTATTAACCTCAATAACCATAATTTCCACTCATTTTCAGTCTATTCTGAACACCTCACACCTCACAATATTATTTTTAGTCCTAAAATTTGCACCGAGGTCGCTGGATGGTTAAGCTAAGCGACCCAAGTGGCCGACACAAACACCTGGCCCATCTAGGAGTGGCACTGCAGTGTCAGGCAGGATGGCACTTCAAAAAAATTGTCCCCAAACAGCACATGATGCAAAGAAAAATGAGGCGCACCAAGGTCGCTGTGTGACTAAGCTAAGCGACCCAAGTGGCTGACACAAACACCTGGCCCATCTAGGAGTGGCACTGCAGTGTCAGGCAGGATGGCACTTCAAAAAAATTGTCCCCAAACAGCACATGATGCAAAGAATAAAAGAGGCGCACCAAGGTCGCTGTGTGACTAAGCTAAGCGACCCAAGTGGCTGACACAAACACCTGGCCCATCTAGGAGTGGCACTGCAGTGTCAGGCAGGATGGCACTTCAAAAAAATTGTCCCCAAACAGCACATGATGCAAAGAAAAAAAGAGGAGCACCAAGGTCGCTGTGTGACTAAGCTAAGCGACCCAAGTGGCCTACACAAACACCTGGCCCATCTAGGAGTGGCACTGCAGTGTCAGACAGGATGGCACTTCAAAAAAATTGTCCCCAAATAGCACATGATGCAAAGAAAAATGAAAGAAAAAAGAGGTGCAAGATGGAATTGTCCTTGGGCCCTCCCACCCACCCTTATGTTGTATAAACAGGACATGCACACTTTAACGAACCCATCATTTCAGCGACAGGGTCTGCCACACGACTGTGACTGAAATGACTGGTTGGTTTGGGCCCCCACCAAAAAAAGAAGCAATCAATCTCTCCTTGCACAAACTGGCTCTACAGAGGCAAGATGTCCACCTCATCATCATCCTCCGATTCCTCACCCCTTTCACTGTGTACATCCCCTTCCTCACAGATTATTAATTCGTCCCCACTGGAATCTACCATCTCAGGTCCCTGTGTACTTTCTAGAGGCAATTGCTGCTGGTGAATGTCTCCACGGAGGAATTGATTATAATTCATTTTGATGAACATCATCTTCTCCACATTTTCTGGAAGTAACCTCGTATGCCGATTGCTGACAAGGTGAGCGGCTGCACTAAACACTCTTTCGGAGTACACACTGGAGGGAGGGCAACTTAGGTAGAATAAAGCCAGTTTGTGCAAGGGCCTCCAAATTGCCTCTTTTTCCTGCCAGTATACGTACGGACTGTCTGACGTGCCTACTTGGATGCTGTCACTCATATAATCCTCCACCATTCTTTCAATGGTGAGAGAATCATATGCAGTGACAGTAGACGACATGTCAGTAATCGTTGGCAGGTCCTTCAGTCCGGACCAGATGTCAGCACTCGCTCCAGACTGCCCTGCATCACCGCCAGCGGGTGGGCTCCGAATTCTTAGCCTTTTCCTCGCACCCCCAGTTGCGGGAGAATGTGAAGGAGGAAATGTTGACGGGTCACGTTCCGCTTGACTTGACAATTTTCTCACCAGCAGTTCTTTGAACCTCTGCAGACTTGTGTCTGCCGGAAAGAGAGATACAACGTAGGTTTTTAAATCTAGGATCGAGCACGGTGGCCAAAATGTAGTGCTCTGATTTCAACAGATTGACCACCCGTGAATCCTAGTTAAGCGAATTAAGGGCTCCATCCACAAGTCCCACATGCCTAGCGGAATCGCTCTGTTTTAGCTCCACTTTCAATGTCTCCAGGTTCTTCTGCAAAAGCCTGATGAGGGGAATGACCTGACTCAGGCTGGCAGTGTCTGAACTGACTTCACGTGTGGCAAGTTCAAAGGGTTGCAGAACCTTGCACAACGTTGAAATCATTCTCCACTGCGCTTGATTCAGGTGCATTCCCCCTCCTTTGCCTATATCGTGGGCAGATGTATAGGCTTGAATGGCCATATGCTGCTTCTCCATCCTCTGAAGCATATAGAGGGTTGAATTCCACCTCGTTACCACCTCTTGCTTCAGATGATGGCAGGGCAGGTTCAGGAATGTTTGGTGGTGCTCCAGTCTTCGGCACGCGGTGGCTGAATGCCGAAAGTTGCCCGCAATTCTTCGGGCCACCGACAGCATCTCTTGCACGCCCCTGTCGTTTTTTAAATAATTCTGCACCACCAAATTCAATGTATGTGCAAAACATGGGACGTGCTGGAATTTGCCCAGATGTAATGCACGCACAATATTGCTGGCATTGTCCGATGTCACAAATCCCCAGGAGAGTCCAATTGGGGTAAGCCATTTTGCGATGATCTTCCTCAGTTTCCGTTAGAGGTTGTCAGCTGTGTGCCTCTTCTGGAAAGCGGTGATACAAAGCGTAGCCTGCCTAGGAACGAGTTGGCGTTTGCGAGAAGCTGCTACTGGTGCCGCCGCTGCTGTTCTTGCTGCGGGAGGCAATACATCTACCCAGTGGGCTGTCACAGTCATATAGTCCTGAGTCTGACCTGCTCCACTTGTCCACATGTCCGTGGTTAAGTGAACATTGGGTACAACTGCATTTTTTAGGACACTGGTGATGTCAATGGCCATATTCGTCCCACGGACAACAGGTGTCTCCCCGGGTGCCTGACTTAAACAAACCACCTCACCATCAGAATCCTCCTTGTCAATTTCCTCCCCAGCGCCAGCAACACCCATATCCTCATCCTGGTGTACTTCAACACTGACATCTTCAATTTGACTATCAGGAACTGGACTGCGGGTGCTCCTTCCAGCACTTGCAGGGGGCGTGCAAATGGTGGAAGGCGCAAGCTCTTCCCGTCCAGTGTTGGGAAGGTCAGGCATCGCAAACGACACAATTGGACTCTCCTTGGGGATTTGTGATTTAGAAGAACGCACAGTTCTTTGCTGTGCTTTTGCCAGCTTAAGTCTTTTCATTTTTCTAGCGAGAGGATGAGTGCTTCCATCCTCATGTGAATCTGAACCACTAGCCATGAACATAGGCCAGGGCCTCAGCCGTTCCTTGCCACTCCGTGTCGTAAATGGCATATTGGCAATTTTACGCTTCTCATCAGACGCTTTCAATTTTGATTTTTGGGTCATCTTACTGAACTTTTGTTTTTTGGATTTTACATGCTCTCTACTATGACATTGGGCATCGGCCTTGGCAGACGACGTTGATGGCATTTCATCGTCTCGGCCATGACTAGTGGCAGCAGCTTCAGCATGAGGTGCGGAATGTGTGGAATTATATGCCAGTATCAATAGCAATGGCCTACTACTATATATACTGCGCACAACTGAAATGCACCACAGGTATGGATGGATAGTATACTTGACGACACAGGGGTAGGTAGAGCAGTGGCCTACTGTACCGTACTGCTATATATTATATACTGGTGGTCAGCAAACTGTGCAAAACTGAAATGCACCACAGGTATGGATGGATAGTATACTTGACGACACAGAGGTAGGTACAGCAGTGGCCTACTGTATCGTACTGCTATATATTATATACTGGTGGTCAGCAAACTGTGCAAAATTGAAATGCACCACAGGTATGGATGGATAGTATACTTGACGACACAGGAGGTAGGTACAGCAGTGGCCTACTGTACCGTACTGCTATATATTATATACTGGTGGTCAGCAAACTGTGCAAAACTGAAATGCACCATAGGTATGGATGGATAGTATACTTGACGACACAGAGGTAGGTACAGCAGTGGCCTACTGTACCGTACTGCTATATATTATGTACTGGTGGTCAGCAAACTGTGCAAAAATGAAATGCACCTCAGGTATGGATGGATAGTATACTTGACGACACAGAGGTAGGTACAGCAGTGGCCTACTGTACCGTACTGCTATATATTATATACTGGTGGTCAGCAAACTGTGCAAAACTGAAATGCACCACAGGTATGGATGGATAGTATACTTGACGACACAGAGGTAGGTACAGCAGTGGCCTACTGTACCGTACTGCTATATATTATATACTGGTGGTCAGCAAACTGTGCAAAACTGAAATGCACCACAGGTATGGATGGATAGTATACTTGACGACACAGAGGTAGGTACAGCAGTGGCCTACTGTACCGTAATGCTATATATTATATACTGGTGGTCAGCAAACTGTGCAAAACTGAAATGCACCACAGGTATGGATGGATAGTATACTTGACGACACAGAGGTAGGTATAGCAGTGGCCTTCTGTACCATACTCCTATATATTATATACTGGTGGTCAGCAAAATTATGCACTGTACTCCTACTATATACTGTCTACAATGCAGCACAGATATGGAGTGTTTTTCAGGCAGACAACGTATACTGGTGGTCACTGGTCAGCAAAACTCTGCACTGTACTCCTCCTATATAATATTATACTGGTAGTCCCCAGTCCCCACAATAAAGCAGCACACTGAGCACAGATATGGAGTGTTTTTCAGGCAGACAACGTATACTGGTGGTCACTGTCAGCAAAACTCTGCACTGTACTCCTCCTATATAATACAGCTGCTCCCCAGTCCCCACAATTAAGCAGTGTGAGCACAGATATATGCAGCACACAGCACAGATATGGAGCGTTTTTTTCAGGCAGAGAACGCATAAAACTGGTGGTCACTGATCAGCAAAACTCTGCACTGTACTCCTCCTATATTATACAGCTGCTCCCCAGTCCTCCCCACAATTAAGCAATAAAGCACAATCAAGTTCAACAATAAACGGAGAGGACGCCAGCCATGTCCTCTCCCTAACATTTGCAATGCACGAGTGAAAATGGCGGCGACGCGCGGCTGCTTATATAGAATCCGAATCTCACGAGAATCCGACAGCGGGATGATGAGATTTGGGCGCGTTCGGGTTAACCGAGCCATACGGGAGAATCCGAGTATGCCTCGGACCCGTGTAAAATGGGTGAAGTTCGGGTGGGTTCGGTTTCCGAGGAACTGAACCCGCTCATCACTACTTGTAAGTGATTGGCCCTTTAAAAAAACATCCGAGTTCGGGCACCATCCCGCACGGCCTCCGGTCTCGGGTGGCATTACATCCTGCCGATGGTTAGGTTCTTTTTTAAAAAGGGCATTTTATAACAGGGACTGAACAACTGCCCCAGCCAAAGTCAGCACCAGGTTACTTAAAGTAGGGGATGGTGTTAAAAAATATAGTATATTATAAGAGGGGTTGATTGTCATAGAATAAAAAAGAGGGGTGAGGGCCATAAAATATATAAGAGAGGCTGATGGCATAACATATAATAGGGGGAGTGATGGGCAAAAAAATATATGAGGGTGGTGATGGGAATCAGAATGTAACTCTCCTCATGACCCTCAGATCTCCCCATGTGCCACTAATATCCCATCAGACCCCTCCACATTCCCTTTATATGTCATAAGTCCCCTCCAGATGACCCTTATGTGCTATCAGATCCCTCCTCATGCTCTTTATATTGTCCTAGTACGTGTGACAGTCTGAGCATTAGTGCTAGTTATAAGGATTATTTCCCTCCATACAGAGCATTTATCCATGTATGCACCCCCATATTAAAGTTCAACTATGTGAATATACTTTATTTGGTAGGGGAACCCTATGATCAAGTGTTCATGGCAATCCCCATACAAGTGACAAGCCATGTCTACAACACTGAACACATACTTTTGACAAAGGATGCACCCCATTGTGATGCATATTCTGATAGGCAGAGTACAGTGAAAGGACCTCATATAGCATTTGGCACAGTTGTGCTCCAATTGTTCACAGAGAAGAAGTATGCAAAATAGTGTATTTACTGCATGTGTGTTTGTTGAGTTGGATGTAGCCCAAGATAATGCCATGGCCAATTCTGAGCCTACTGACAAACCCACTTGTAGTGGTGCTAATCCTTCACAGTGCATCTCAGTACACACCATCATTGCACTACCAGACACACCATTGGAACTTGTGGCAGGTGTAAATTCTCTATCTGAACTTGGCATCCTGCATCAGTGACACGTCTACGTCTGGATAGCCACACCCCTGTTACTGCCTTGGAATGTCCACTGAAATCCACAGATCTTGTATCAAAATTTGTGCTGTGTTTCACTGCGGTAAGAATTAGGGCGCATGCAAATTGTGACACAAACGCTGTGCTTCCAACATTGGCCAACTGCTTCCCTTCCCCTCCTCTCCTGTTACCCCACTTTCATTCAACTTTCCGCCACCATTGGCCTACTAATGCACCACTAAGCCCTGCTCCCTCCCTTCTATCCCTGTCATCCCACCTCCATTCCTGCACTTCAAATTAATCTCACCTCAATGCTACAGCAACCCTGATTTTATTCACATCTCTCCAACAATCTCTCTCTCTCTCTCTCTCTCTCTCTCTCTCTCTCTCTCTCTCTCTCTCCTGTGCCCTATGGTATGCCAGATCTGTCTGTAATAAACCGGTCCCCATCCATGACCTTTTGATCTCCAACTCCCTGATTCTCCTAGTCATTACTCAAACCTGGATTTCCCCCTCTAACACCACTTCTTCCACTGCTCTGTCCACTGGGGACCTTAAATTCTCACATGCCCCACAGCCCAGGGGGTCACCATAGTGGTGGTGTTGGGGTCCTTCTAACCTCCGATTAATCCTACCATCTCATACCCTCAAAACCATCCCTTACTGTACATTCTCTACATTTGAGGTCCATGCTAAACGCCTTGTCCAACCTGTTCATCTTCAAGTATGTAGCTGTCATTTAGCAATCCCCTGGCTCTCCCTACAAGTTCCTTGACTTTGATTACTTGCTCCCTCACTTCTTTACTTCAGACATTCCCCCATTATCCTAGGTGATTTCAACATCCCAAATGATTTTTCACAGAATCCTCTGCCTTGAAACTCCTTAACCTCACATCATTTTTGGTCTCTCCCAGTGGACCTCTTCACCCTCCCATGTAAGTGGGCTTTCACTTGATCTGGTCTTCACTCACCATTGTAATATTTCTGATTACTCCATTTCCCCATTCCCCCTTTTTCAGTCTAGCTTCCATCCTCTCCACTGAAACTGCCTCACGAAAGTCTGCAATTACCTCTTTGCTGCCAAATCCAAGGGCCACTACTCTCTGCTTATTATCCTGGACCTTTCTGCTGCTTTTGACACTGTGGACCACCCTCTCCTCCTGCAAATCCTTGGTCTGCATGATACTGTCTACTCCTGGCTGTCCTCTTACCTATCCGACCACTCCTTCCCTGTCTCCTCTCATGACTTCACTCCCCCCACACTTTTACTAACAGTTAGTGTCCTACAAGATTCTGTTCTTAGACCTCTCCTTTTCTCTCTCTATATGTCCTCTGTAGGTGATCTCATTAGCTCTTTTGATTTACAATATCATCTCTATGTTGATTATACTCAAATCTACCTTTCCTTCTCTGTCCTCTCCCCCTCTTTCCTGTCTCTCCACTCTCTCTTCTTTGATGTCCCAGCACTTTCTTAGACTTAACATGTCTAAGACTGAGCTGATTATCTACCAACCCTCCCGCATAACCTCACTTCCCACACTTTTCATTATCTATTGATAGCACAACTATCTACTTTAGCGTCCAAGTATGCTGTCTTGGAGTTACCCTTGACTCCTCCCTCTGCTTCAAACCACACATATTCAGTACCTCTCACAGTCCTGCTGTTTCCATCTCAGAAATATTTCCAGGATCAGATCTTTTCTCACCCTATATGCTGCTAAGACCCTTATCCACTCACTGGTCATCTCCAGATTCAACCACTGTAATCTCCTCCTATCTGGCCTCCCGGACTACCTATTTTCTCCACTACAATCTTTCCTTAATGCTGCCGCCTGGCTCATCTTCCTCTCCAAACATAATACATCTGCCTCCCTTCTCTTACAAGCCCTACACTGGCTCCCCTTCCCCTTCATAATCCAATTCAAGCTACTCACACTTACTTACGAAGTCCTCACCCAATCCTCTCCCATTTATATCTCTGACCTTATCTCTCTTTACACTCCCACCCAACATCTTTGCCTCACAAATGCATGCTGCCTCTCCTGCCTACTGATTACTTCCTCCCATTTTCACCTCCAAGATTTTGCATGTGCTGCTCCCTATCTCTGGAATTCTCTACCTCTCCCTATCATACTCTCCACCAATCTACAAAACTTCAAATGGACTCGCAAGATCCACTTCTTCATCAAACCCAGCTATCTGTCATCCTAACCTTCTGTTCCTTGGTCACTCTCTGCCGCCTTCTGTGTCACCCCTTGTCTGTCTGACCCTCCCCTTTAGAATGTACGTTCTCATGAGCAGTGCCCTCTCCTCTCATGTGCTTTCCCTTCTCTTGCTTAGATTCTTCTACTTCATACTCTATAATGATACCTACCCCCGGTTTCTGACAATCTGATGCTTACTGTATTTCAGTGTCATGTCTTCTCATGCAGCAATGTTTTTCTATACCATGTACTTGTCCTACATTGTCTTGTACTGTATGTCACTGATATTCTTGTTTTGCTCATCTGTTTATGTACTTTTTAGGCACTGCGGAACCCCTGTGGCACCTTCTAAATAAAGGATAATAATATTATTAATAATAAAAAATGTATAGCACAACGGAATCTAAATAGATTAAAGATCTAAAATACTTCATTATGAATATTTTCTTTACAGATGGATATATTGACAGAATTAGAATGGAAACATTATGCGCACTTGAATATCAAGATATGTTTATTTCATAGGATATTCTTTTGTGGATGTATAAGCTCTATTGATTTACAGTATTGTAGAGCTGATGTATCTCTCTGTAAAGTACTGTATACTTCTCATTAATAACATCTCAAGCTATTTTTTCTCTAGAACTTTGTTGAAGATTGCGTAAACTTTTTTTTAAAAATCTTTGTTAAGTGAAAACTCATTTGTGTTTCAATACCTTTTATCAATCACCCCTGGCATTAAAGCATGTATTAGACTAAGTACCTTAGCAAGGCCCTAAGGCAATATTAAACATTCTCCATCCTAGCTAAATGATTTTCTGTCAACTAGTATGTCAAGCTTCTCCAGGAGCTCTAAAAGTTCATTTATAAAGAATTATGTTCTGCAAATGATAAATTAAATCCGGTAAAATCAATGGAATTTAGATTTTTTTCTCAGATAGCAGCGATTCTATCAAATCATTTCTTACAAAACTGTTGATCGGTAAACAGTTTTTTATAGATCTCATTTCTGAGGATTAAATAAAATACTGCTTTTAGGACTGCGTTATGAATTCTTCATGAACAGGAAACATTTCATCATCCCTTTTGTATCTTTCATTTGTTCAAAAGAGCAAATGTTTTTGTTTTAATGGGTCGAAAAAATAAAAAGGGGAAAGACTTTATCAAGGAAGTGTCTTTGTTGGTCACCTGTAACCTTTATAATTCAATTCCTCCAATATAAATATGAACAAATTTTAACTGACAGAGATAATGAGAATACATTGGATCCTATGGCTCTTCTTGTTGTTGCTCAGTCATCACTATCGACATGTACCTAAATAGTGCCGAAGAAACATATATTTTGAAAACACTCCCTGCAGACAACTGATTAAAACGGTGATATCCATCCCTTGGAGTGCATTAAAAAAGCTGATACACAACACAAAGGGTGGTTACCTAATACAGTAGGTTACAAGACTATACAACCAGTGTGAATTTGGTAAGTTTATCGTTAATTTTAAAGTGGCAATCAGTTATAAGGCCTGTTTTGGCTTATAACTGATTGGCGCTTTAAATTTAGTGGTAAACTTGTTTGAAATCATGCCAGTTCCATAACCTAATACATAACCCACAAACTCTGGTTTGTGCATATGTGGGCTAGTAACTAGATGCATAATTACACCTAGCCTATATTCAGTGAAGAACACTGTTTTTGCTGCTGTTGTAGTGTACAGTCAAGCACAATGGGGGTCATTCCGAGTTGATCGCTAGCTGCCATTGTTCACAGCGCAGCGATCAGGCTAAAAATCGGCACTTCTGCGCATGCGTATGGTGCGCATTGCGCACGTGTGTCGTACTTTCACAAAAGCCAATGTAGTTTTACACAATAAAAAAGATATATACACACAAAATCCGGTGCTATTGTTGTTGTGAAGACGCCTGCTGCTATGTCCAAAAGGCTGGGTTCACAGCCTGAACAACAACATACAAAAAATACAATTTTACATGTAAAGGATTGGACATCTTACCTGTTATCCATCATACGGTGGACTCCGGATAAGGCTAGTTTTGGAGGCGACAGCCGGGAGAGGTATTTAAGCACGTGTAAAGCTGCAAATTAATACGTAGATGAACATTCCTATGGTTCTGATGAGCGGGGACTATGAATGACTATAAAGCTGGAAGTATAATCTAATACCAGCTTAAGTATACGGGGAAACTCCGTGTGGAGACCGCTTTTTAACCAATTGTGCACTCAAAGAACTGCTACTTGAAATATAAATGGAGGCTTGATAAACCGCTACACAGGCACTAAATTACAAACATCAGTTACTATTGTAGCAGACTGACGTAAAAGGTTACAATTGTGACAATAGGGTTGGATGAGATTGCTCAGGTTAAGTGTTTAGCTGCATGCTATTATACATAGTTAGGAGTGTTTAATATTCTCTGGTTGGCAACAAGATAGTAATATGGTATGAATTGCATATTTTAATTATATCAAATAGAATATGGGTTATTAAAAACAATTAATTTTAATGTGAATGTGCCAGCGCTGTCCTTGTATTTTTTGTTAGTTTTACACAAGCTCTAGCGACACTTTTCAGTCGCACTGCTGATCGTTGAGTGATTGACAGGAAGTGGGTGTTTCTGGGTGGTAACTGACCGTTTTCGGGGAGTGTGTGTAAAAACGCAGGCGTGCCAGAGAAAAACGCAGGAGTGGCTGGGGAAACGGGGGAGTAGCTGGCCGAACGCAGGGCGTGTTTGTGATGTCAAAACAGGAACTAAATAGTCTGAAGTGATCGCAAGGTAGGAGTAGGTCTGCAGCTACTCTGAAACTACACAATTTTTTTTGTAGCAATGCTGCGATCCTTTCGGTCGCACTTCTGCTAAGCTAAGATACACTCCCAGAGGGTGGCGGCTTAGCGTTTGCACTGCTGCTAAAGGATCGCAGCATTGCTACAAAAAAAAAATTGCGTAGCTCCTCCCAGGCCCTTCCAGTTAAGCAAGCCGAGTAAAGCTCTCTGTTCCTCCGTCAGGCTGATGATAGCCAAAGATAGGCACTGGCAGCTCTTGCCTCAAGCTGCACTGTGTGGGGTCAGGGTGGGGTAGTTGGGGGTGCTGGGGGGGCTTTAATAAATGTTGGCAGCACTGTGTTTTGTGGGTGCATGTTTTTAAGTGAGGTGTGTGTTTGTAGGTTTTTTTTAAGAAAAGTTGTGTGTTTAAGTGAAAGAGGCATATGTGTGTGAGTGAGAGGCGTATGTGTGTAAGTGAGAGGCATGTGTGTGAGTGGCAAGGATTAAAAGAGGCATTTGAGCATTTCTACAGGACTATGGGGGTCATTCCGACCCGTTCACATGCAGCGGTTTGTCGCTGCGGTGCGAACGGGTCCGGAATGCGCATGCGCAGCGTGCACACGCGTGTCGTTGACCGGCGACAGGTGTCGGCAGCTTACGACGTGGATCACGAAGAAAGCCGTTGCAGCGGCGGCAGCAAGAAGATTGACAGAAAGAAGGCGTTCCTGGGCGTCACCAGACCATTAGCGGCCGTTTTCGGGGAGTGGTGGAGAAAATGCAGGTGTGGTCAGAAGAACGGAGGGCGAATGTCTGACGTCAAAGCCGGGACCTGCATCGCTGGAGCCGTCGCACAGGGTAAGTAGGTATAGGGCTAGTCTTCTTTTACACAAAACATTTTTAACTTAGCAGGGCTGCACAAGCGTTCGCAACCCTGCTAAGCTAAAATACACTCCCCCATAGGCGTGGACTAGTTGATCGCACCAGCAGCAAAAAGTTGCTGGCTACGATCAACTCGGAATGACCACCTATGTACAGAACACACAACTGTTCTGGGTACACGCTACCTTACAAATATATGGAGGGATGCTCGTTTCTGAATGTGTGTGTGTGTGTGTGAGAGAGGCGTGTGTGTGTGTAAGTGACAGTCGTGTGTGTTTTTAATAGAAATGAGCGGGTTCGGATTTACTGAGTTTACTCGGTTCTCAAAACGGCATCTTATTGGCTCACGGATGTCTCTTGTTTTGGATAGCCAATAAGATGTCGTTTTGAGAACCGAGTAAATCCGAGTAAAACACGAACCCGCTCATCTCTAGTTTTTTTTTTTTTTTAAATATACTTTATTGGACAACTGCATAATATACACATATATTAACATTCAATGAAGGATCACAATGACAAGGCGGCCGACAATAGGCTGGTATAATCAACATGGTACAAAAAGAAGAAAACAACTTAGGCAAAGATTAGAAAACATCTCTCAACAATTTTTAAAAGGGTGGTCGTCCTAGAGCAAGTACTTCAAGATTATACCATGTAGTAGGAGATATAGCTTGTCGAAAGGGGACTTTGATGGGGTTGGCTAGCATCTGTACGTAAGGGAGCCATATTTCAAAGAACCTCTCTATTTTACTCTCTTTGTCGATTAGCATTTCAAGCCACTCCATATGAAATAAATGTGATAGTCTTGGTAGTAGTAAGGCTAGAGACAAAGAATCAGTAGCTATCCATTGTGACAGGATAGTTTTCTTACCAGCAGCCGCTATTTTAGTTAACAGCACACGCTGGCCAGTTAATAACTTGGGGGTATGAGATGTGCAGTGTATGTCCCAAATAACCCATTCCGGGGAGACTTCCATGGTGATGTTTAATTTTTCCTCGATAAAGGTTTATATTAAGCCCCAGAATTTACGGACTTCTGGACAGCTCCATAAGCAATGGTAAATATCAGCATCAATCGCGCTGCACTTAAAACATTTGGAATCAGAAGCTGCACCTATTTGGAACCGTAATTTCAGTGTAATGTAGGAACGATGCAGGATTTGATCATTCATCTCAGCGTATGATGCCGATATGAGAGTTCTATTAAATGCAGTAAGCATGGTTGAGGTAGTGATAGATGGGAAGTCCAATGACCATTTTGCCAATTCCGTTTGAGTGGTCTCCCAATCAATGGTTTTTTTAATAAATGTGTAGAGTAATGCTGTGGAGTGATGCACTCTAGGCGTTAATTGCAAAATGGTATCTAGGCCATTAGTCCTATCTTCTGTAATCATTGGGGTCAGTGATTTATTGAGGCAACTACGATTTTGAAAATTTATAAATAATGGGATTTTAAATTGTGGAAATCCCTCACAAAGGCTTGTATACATGCGAACTTGGCGGGTGTCTCGACATACCAACTGGTATAATAATCTCATACCCTGGCCCAATAGGACAGTCAACGTGGATCGCGCAGCGGTCCCACGAAAGTCTGGGTTGTGGGCTAGGGGAAGGAAAGTCGTATTATAACTAGAGATACCCATCCTAGAACGTGCCTGTCTCCATGTCGTGCAAGTGGAAGTCAGTAATATGTTGTATTTAATCTGGTGGGGAAAGGAAGTCGGACGCATATGTAGTAAGCTAGCAAGTGAAATCTCAGGGCAGAAGGCCTGCTCTAAGCCGGTATTAGCGAAGGTCTCCGTCTCATGTGTCCAATCAACAGCGTAGCGATAGTTCACAGCCAACATGTAGCTTCTAAGGCAAGGTAGATTAACACCACCTCATTTTTGCGATTGGCTCAATTTAAATAATGAAATTCTAGTTTTTTTATGTGCCCAGATAAATTCACTAAAGGCCCTGTTTAGAGTCTCCAAATCTGCATCTGATAGCAGTAAAGGCAACATTTGAATAGGATATAACAATCTCGGGAAGGTGATCATTTTGATTAATTGCCATCTTCCTAGGTAAGAGAGGGGCAGATGTTTCCATGTCTGAAAATCAGCTAGGTTGCGTGCAATGACTTGTGGAAAGTTATATCTGCATAAATTAGACGGATTAGTAGGTATTTGGAGTCCTAAGTATGTGATTGTCTGATTTGCCCAACGAAAGGGGAACTGCATATTCCAACTGTGAGTCGCGTTTGGGTGCAGGGCCAAAGCCTCAGTTTTTGATTTATTAACCTTGAACCCAGAGATTGATTCAAAGGTTGTCAGTAGTGATAACACGCTAAGAAACGCGTCCTGAGGATTTGTAAAGTACAATAATAAATCATCAGCATAAGCCGTGACCTTGAGATCATGATTACCAATTTTAATCCCACGAAAATTTGAAATTTAAGTAACAATTACTGATTAGCGGGTCTAAAGCGAGATCAAAGAGGAGTGGGGAAAGGGGGCATCCCTGACTCGTGCCTCTTTGTAATGTGAATGTGTCTGTGTTCATTCCATTCACTGTGAGGAATGCAGCAGGTGAGGCATATATAGTGCGGAAAAATCTGACAAAACCGGCTCCAAATCTTTGCCAATGAAGCACTCTCAGCAGGTGAGACCACGACACACGGTCAAATGCTTTGTCAGCGTCGCAGCTCACCAGCAAAGACGTCCCACTCGGCATTTGGGTCGATATGGTCAGAGCAGCTATTAATTGTCTTATGTTATGTACTGATGTTCTCCCTTTTACTAAACCAGTTTGGGATGAGTGTAACAATGTAGACAACACTGCCTGTAGCCTATTTGCCATATGAGCGGTTAAGATTTTAAAATCTTGATTTAAGAGGGAGATCGGGCGGTACGATTGGACTTAGGTGGGGTCTTTCCCTGGTTTCGGCAATACTATCACACGGGCCTGATTAAAAGTAGAAGGGGCAGCATTCCCAGATAAAATAGAATTAAGTAGGGTCATAAGATGGGGCGCTATGTGGAGCAATAACAGATTATAGTACTCTGCACTTAATCCATCCGGGCCTGGAGATTTACCATTAGCTAACTGCTTTATTACCGTCAATAGTTCTAGTTCAGTAATTGGTTCCATAAGGGAATCCCGGTCATCCTCCATCAACGTAGGGGACCCTGCCGATTGAAGGAAGTCCATGCCTCCAGTGGGGTCATCTGGTGGAGCCGTGTACAACTCCTTATAGTAAGCTAAAAAGGAATCCGCAATAGCAGTCGGGTCTGAGGATAGGTGAGTACCAGTATGAAGTGTCAAAATGTGTGAGGTAGGGCGTTGGCTGCGAACCACATTTGCCAGAAGTTTACCAGCCTTATTACCCCATTTGAAATATTTGTGGTTTTGAAAGTCTAAGGCATATTGGGCTCTCTCTGTACAAAGAGTGTCATAGAGTTGTTTCATTTCGGTATAAATTCTGCGATTATCGTCTGTCGGAGAGGACAGCAACGTCCCATATGAATTTGTAAGTGCTAGGCCCAGGTCAAGAAACCATTGGTTGAGGTTTTTACACTTATTTGTAACATATGCAATGATGTAACCCCTCACTACCGGCTTAGATGGCAGACCAAAAAATATTTATATCGTCCGCGTGTTGTGCATTGTCATTGGCATAATTTATAAAGTTAGTCTCTAAGTATGATTTAAATTTAAAGGAGGTTGTCTTAGGAGAGCTCAGCTCAAGGGTGAACCATGTGGGCGCGTGATCAGAGATGGCTATATTTTCTACCTTGGAGTCGCATATCCTAGAGAGCAGTTCAGCAGGGAGCAACCAATAGTCTATTCTAGTAGATGTGGCGTGTGGATGTGAATAGAAAGTGTATTCACGACTGATATGGTGTTGGTGTCGCCATGGGTCTACCAAATTAAGTGAGGATGATAAGAATTATAGTGATGCTGGTATGGAATAATTCCTTCCACTAGATGCATCCGATCTGTCCAGGGCCGGGTGTAGTGTGGAAATAAAATCACCCCCAATAATCAATCTACCCTCGGCCCAATCCTGAAGTCAGATGTAAGCATCAGAGAAGAAAGCGTTATGTTCCGAATTTGGTGCATAGAGGGTCACTAGAGTGTAAAGCTCCCCTTCTAGTTGCAGTTTTATGAATAGTAACCGACCCTCCTCGTCTTCGTGATATGGAATATCTAAGAGACTTGTGAAATATAATTACCACACCCCTTTTCTTAGAGGTAAAGGAGGCTGACTTATTATCATGAATCCAACTGTCCCTTAGTACATTAGGGTCCCCCGATTTCCAGTGAGTCTCCTGCAGCATCGCTATGTCTGGCCGTAAAAGCGTTTGAGATGTTGCAATACTTTTCTACGTTTAATATTAGTATAGTATTTAGGCCCTCCACGTTCCAAGTGAGGAATGTTAAGCATGTCTTAATCTCTGAAGAGGCGGCCATGGCAAACTTAGAGCTAACCGATGCCTGTCCTATTGGATGCATAAAACACTAATAAGATAAACTGTGGGATTCCCCATATCCCAGCGAGTAGGGAACCGAACTATTGATGGAAACAGTAAACCTATACCATGTGATCAGCAGTAAAAATCTTCGTAAACATTTTGATGCAGTATGTCCATTTTCCAAAATTTGTTGAAGCCAGAACAGTGATCTAAATGACTCACTATAAGCTAGTGATGAGCGGGTTCGGTTCCTCGGAAACCGAACCCCCCCGAACTTCACCCATTTTACACGGGTCCGAGGCATACTCGGATTCTCCCGTATGGCTCGGTTAATCCGAGCGCGCCCGAACGTCATCATCCCGCTGTCGGATTCTCGCGAGATTCGGATTCTATATAAGGAGCCGCGCGTCGCCGCCATTTTCACTCGAGCATTGGAAATGTTAGGGAGAGGACGTGGCTGGCGTCCTCTCCGTTTGTGCTTATTGCTTAATTGTGGGGACTGGGGAGCAGCTGTATTATATAGGAGGAGTACAGTGCAGAGTTTTGCTGATCAGTGACCACCAGTTTTATCCGTTCTCTGCCTGTAAAACGCTCCATATCTGTGCTCAGTGTGCTGCATATATCTGTGCTCACACTGCTTTATTGTGGGGACTGGGGACCAGCAGTATTATATAGGAGGAGTACAGTGCAGAGTTTTGCTGACCAGTGACCACCAGTATACGTTGTCTGCCTGAAAAACGCTCCATATCTGTGCTCAGTGTGCTGCATATATCTGTGCTCACACTGCTTTATTGTGGGTACTGGGGACCACCAGTATATTATATAGGAGGAGTACAGTGCAGAGTTTTGCTGACCAGTGACCACCAGTATATATAGCAGTACGGTACGGAATGCCACTGCTCTACCTACCTCTGTGTCGTCAAGTATACTATCCATCTAGATTCTATACCTGTGGTGCATTTTAGTTTTGCAGTTTGCTGACAGTGACCACCAGTATATATAGCAGTATGGTACGGAAGGCCACTGCTCTACCTACCTCTGTGTCGTCAAGTATACTATCCATCTAGATTCTATACCTGTGGTGCATTTTAGTTTTGCAGTTTGCTGACAGTGACCACCAGTATATATAGCAGTACGGTACGGAAGGCCACTGCTCTACCTACCTCTGTGTTGTCAAGTATACTATCCATCTAGATTCTACACCTGTGGTGCATTTTAGTTTTGCAGTTTGCTGACAGTGACCACCAGTATATATAGCAGTACGGTACGGAAGGCCACTGCTCTACCTACCTCTGTGTCGTCAAGTATACTATCCATCTAGATTCTATACCTGTGGTGCATTTTAGTTTTGCAGTTTGCTGACAGTGACCACCAGTATATATAGCAGTATGGTACGGAAGGCCACTGCTCTACCTACCTCTGTGTTGTCAAGTATACTATCCATCTAGATTCTATACCTGTGGTGCATTTTAGTTTCGCAGTTTGCTGACAGTGACCACCAGTATATATAGCAGTATGGTACGGAAGGCCACTGCTCTACCTACCTCTGTGTCGTCAAGTATACTATCCATCTACATTCTATACCTGTGGTGCATTTTAGTTTTACAGTTTGCTGACAGTGACCACCAGTATATATAGCAGTATGGTACGGAAGGCCACTGCTCTACCTACCTCTGTGTCGTCAAGTATACTATCCATCTAGATTCTATACCTGTGGTGCATTTTAGTTTTGCAGTTTGCTGACAGTGACCACCAGTATATATAGCAGTATGGTACAGAAGGCCACTGCTCTACCTACCTCTGTGTCGTCAAGTATATTATCCATCCATACCTGTGGTGCATTTCAGTTGTGCGCAGTATATATAGTAGTAGGCCATTGCTATTGATACTGGCATATAATTCCACACATTAAAAAATGGAGAACAAAAATGTGGAGGTTAAAATAGGGAAAGATCAAGATCCACTTCCACCTCATGCTGAAGCTGCTGCCACTAGTCATGGCCGAGACGATGAAATGCCATCAACGTCGTCTGCCAAGGCCGATGCCCAATGTCATAGTAGAGAGCATGTAAAATCCAAAAAACAAAAGTTCAGTAAAATGACCCAAAAATCAAAATTGAAAGCGTCTGATGAGAAGCGTAAACTTGCCAATATGCCATTTACAACACGGAGTGGCAAGGAACGGCTGAGGCCCTGGCCTATGTTCATGGCTAGTGGTTCAGCTTCACATGAGGATGGAAGCACTCATCCTCTCGCTAGAAAACTGCAGTGCCACTCCTAGATGGGCCAGGTGTTTGTGTCGGTCACTTGGGTCGCTTAGCTTAGTCACACAGCTACCTCATTGCGCCTCTTTTTTTCTTTGCATCATGTGCTGTTTGGGGACTATTTTTTTGAAGTGCCATCCTGTCTGACACTGCAGTGCCACTCTTAGATGGGCCAGGTGTTTGTGTCGGCCACTTGGGTCGCTTAGCTTAGTCACACGGCTACCTCATTGCGCCTCTTTTTTTCTCTGCATCATGTGCTGTTTGGGGACTATTTTTTTGAAGTGCCATCCTGTCTGACACTGCAGTGCCACTCCTAGGCCAGTATTTACTAAAAATCCGAGTTTGGCCGATTTGTGTTTTTTTTCTAAGCCCCAATCCGGGAATTCACTAAGCACCAATCTCGGCAGTGTCTTGTCTATTCGTAATAGTTTGAATGACAACGTTCAGAAATACGAATGAATAGACCATCGGTCAAACGCGGCTGTTATTTCATAGAATACGGGAATTCACTATTCATTCGTATTTGGGTGATTTGTCTCTGAGTGCTCAAATGTGGTCGTATTTTTTTGCGATTCGTTAAAAAAAGCGGCAAAAAAATAGACCTGCTTTTTTCAGTCGTGTTTACATGTGTTGCAAATAAAAAATCACTCACACCTGAATTAGGATGCCTATAAAAGGATGTTAGGCCCATTTCAATACACCTACACTCAGAAATGGCAGCAGGACTGTGGGCCAGTGATCTTTTGTGTGCTGTGGGATTCCTCAGACTCAGACATCAGCCTGTAAGTACCCAGGGCCAAGAAACTGAACATGGTCAGCAGGTTGTACAGGTTCCGCGGAGGCTGCGCAGGCCTCGTTTTTTTAGGGGGCGTTTAAACTTGAACGCATTGTCCAATGATAAGGTCATACAGATGTTCCGTCTAAATCGTAACAACATTTTCTGTCTGTATGACCTTGTCAAACTGGGCCTAGACCCTGAGACAGCACGCTCTCGCCCTGTCTCAGGCCTGCACAAACTCCTGGCTGTGTTACACTTTCTGGCTAATGGCAGCTTTCAGGCTGTGTCTGGGGATGTCATAGGAATCTCACAGCCTTCATTTTCCAGAATCTTAACACAGGTGATGTATACCTAACGACCTCTTCTGTTTTGTGTTTGTTTTAATTTCTCGGTGGCCAGTTCTGTCCTAAAATCTCATGTTTATTGTTCTTTAAAATATTCACACAGGTGTTGGCTGTTTTGCAGCCCCACATCGAGGCCTCAATCTGCTTACCTACCCAGGAGTCTCAGTGGCATGCCGTCAGGGTAGATTTCTATGAGCTGGATGGCATGCCCGATGTGCTTGGAGCCATAGATTGCACACACATTCAGCTGAGACCACCTAGGGCAGGCAGCACATATATACAAACCGCCATTTCGAACACTCCACAAATGTGCAGGTGGTTTGTGATGCAAATCTCAAAATAATGAGTGTTGTTGCTGGTTACCCTGGGGGCTGCCATGACTCCTTCATCCTCAGTCAGTCATCCCTCTTTGATAAGTTTGAGGACGGACAAATGCCAGATGGATGGCTGCTGGGTATGTAATTTGATATGTGTAGGCCTGCGTATACTTTGTCCAAATACAGGTGCAGATGTATTAACCTGTAGAAGGCATAAGGAAGTGAGAAACCAGTGATCTGTGCAAGGTGATAAAGGCACCAGCCAATCAGCTCCAATATGTAAATGAACATTTAGGAACAGATTGTCTGCTGCCTTTATTACCTTGCACATATCACTGGTTTTTCACTTCCTTATGCCTTCTACAGGTTAATACATCTGCCCCACAGTGCGTTACTTATGTGTTGCTGTATCTTAACATGAATCACGTTACTATATCTGTCTTTTAGGTGATGGAGGATATGGCTGTTTCTCTTGGCTTCTAACTCCATTGTCCCGACCTGATACCCTGCTGAACACAATTACAATCATGCACATAAGTCCACGCGGAATGTGATAGAAAGATGTTTTGGTGTGCTGAAATCTAGGTTTCGGTGTCTGGATAAGTCTGGTGGCCTTTTGTTGTGTAGTCCCTCCAAGGTGACTCAAATTGTCTTCTGCTGCTGCTTTCTTCATAACATGTGTTTGCAACAACATCTGCCACATGTTGAGGAGGAGGAGGAGGAGGAGGAGGAGGAGGAAGAAAGCAGCCAGCAAGCAGAGGAATTAGAGACATCTGGTGATACTTGGAGTACTGATGTAGGGAGGCAGGTTAGGCAACAGATCATCAATCGCTATTTCTAAGGTAAGCTTGGTTTGCTTATTTCATTTGTTGTGTATTCATAAATAGATGTTTTGCCTTTTTTTCCAAAATCCATTACTCAGAATGTGACAGTCTCCTTGACACATACAAACATATCCTCGCTATATGAAAAACAAATGTCGCATGTGTATTATGTGTATTTTTAATCTCAAAACAACAGATTATGAGTGGCATGCATTAAGTCTGGATAAGTGATCGAAAACTTGCAACTTGCAGTGCTAATTTCTTACAAGCCCACATCATCCATTTAGTATTTCACTTTATCATGGGGGGTCATTCCGAGTTGTTCGCTCTGTATTTTTCTTCGCATCGCAGCGATTTTCCGCTAACTGCGCATGCACAATGTTCGCACTGCGACTGCGCCAAGTAAATTTGCTATGTAGTTAGGTATTTTACTCACGGCATTACAAGGTTTTTTCTTCGTTCTAGTGATCGTAGTGTGATTGACAGGAAGTGGGTGTTTCTGGGCGGAAACAGGCCGTTTTATGGGAGTGTGTGAAAAAACGTTACCGTTTCTGGGAAAAACGCGGGAGTGGCTGGAGAAACGGAGGAGTGTCTGGGCGAACGCTGGGTGTGTTTATGACGTCAAACCAGGAACGACAAGCACTGAACTGATCGCAGATGCCGAGTAAGTTTGAAGCTACTCAGAAACTGCTAAGAAGTGTCTATTCGCAATTTTGCTAATCTTTCGTTCACAATTTTGATAAGCTAAGATTCACTCCCAGTAGGCGGCGGCTTAGCGTGTGCAAAGCTGCTAAAAGCAGCTTGCGAGCGAACAACTCGGAATGACCACCATTGTGTGTAACGTCCTAATGCACAGGTTCACAAACTCGGCTCTCAGGACCACACACAGTGCATGTTTTTCCCTTAACCCAGTAGAAGCACAGGTGTATGAATTACTCACAGACATATGTTAAAAGGTTCACAGGTGGAGCTAATTATGTCACTTGTGATTCTGTGAGTAGACCTGCAAAACATGCACTGTGTGGGTTCCTGAGGGCCGAGTTTGAGAACCTGTGTTCCCAAAAAACACTCCTCAACATATAATATGTTAGCCTTGAGGAATACATGTGTCCCTATGTGTGATGCACCATCATATTTAAGACTCACAAACTTACTGTAATCAGGACAAATTTATTTTCTAATGTTCGATGCTGTAAACTTGATGATGTGTAAGTAAATACACAGTTTGCCACACATATACATTATTATACACAGTTTTGTTTTTTTGTTGTAAAAGTACATATTTGTTTGTTTCAGCATCATGTGTAAAAACATGCTTAATAATTTTTAACACACACAAACATGTCCCAACAATACTGACATTCATTTGGACAATGTTTTACAAACAAAACAAAGGCAACATATTACAACCTTTTTACGCAACTCAATTGTGTTCTTCTTGTAATGTTGTATAGATAAGATAGCTAAGATATGTATCACTAACATTGTAATTTGGATTGTCTGCAGGCAAAGAGAATGATTGGAATCTAGAAAGAGTAATGATTAGAAAAAAATCAAGTGGTCCGTTTTCTACCTGCTAAAGACATTCTGCCTGGCTGGCAATTATTGTATCTGCAGGCAAAGAGAATGATTGGAATCTAGAAAGAGTAATGATTAGAAAAAAATCAAGTGGTCAGTTTACTTCCTGCTAAAGACATTCTGCCTGGCTGGCAATTATTGTATCTGCAGGCAAAGAGAATGATTGGAATCTAGAAAGAGTAACGATTAGAAAAAAATCAAGTGGTCAGTTTACTTCCTGCTAAAGACATTCTGCCTGGCTGGCAATTATTGTATCTGCAGGCAAAGAGAATGATTGGAATCTAGAAAGAGTAATGATTAGAAAAAAATCAAGTGGTCAGTTTACTTCCTGCTAACATGTATGTGTGGCTCCATCAACATTTCCCTTCTCCAATACAAAAAAAAAATGTTAATGAATAAATGTGCGTACTAAATTTATGTGTTTTCTTGGCCCACTTATAATTAATGATGTTGAAAAAAGGGTCAAGGAGCTAAGTGTTATATTTTTTAAGCAACAAAAACACTTGCTAACTATTTTGAGTTACTTATCACAAATGTCTAACTTGTTTTTTTTCACGTTTTTTTTGGTGGCTGCTTGTCCTGCCCTGTGTCTTTAGCACTGTCATGTTGTCGTGCTCTGGTGGACCGTCTTGGTGGTGATGAGACTGGCGTGATATTTGGAGTAGTCGTACCAGAACTGCTGCTTGTTTGCTGTTGGTGCATGCATCTGAGTGTTTCATTCAGGTTAGTGAGGATGGCATTGAGTTCACGTGTAGCAGCATTTTGATTGTCTACTATTCGGAATAAACTTTCATTAATCTTTTGATTGTTTTGAAAAATGCTCATATAACTTTGCTGTTGTCTGTGCTGTTCTTCCATTATGCACTGCAAGTTGCTCATGACCTGTGTAATGTCTGTACGTATGAGTTCCATGGTATTGCCTATTCTGGTTGTTTGCTCATTTTGTCTACTCAGATTTCTTGATATTCTTCTGTGGTGAGATGGTAGGCTTGCAAACATTTGTGTCTGCTTATGCAGGCAATCGTCATTAGTGGCCTGCTGTCTAGCCCAAATAGTCCAAAACACCTGATCAGGGCCTTGTGTTCCTGGTGTTGTTGGGCTGTGTTGTGGTGGTGGTGTGCTTTGCTGTGGTGGTGTACTCACAGGTGCTGGGTGGCTCATTCCTTGCATTAATCTCTGCATTTCTAAGATGTTTGTCTCCTCCATGTCACTGTGTTGGTTTTGTTGCGGAGGGATGCTGTTCCTAGGACTCGAAGCTGAAATGTTAAACAAATCTCCGTTAGCTATCCATATGTTTGTGAAATGTTAATAAATCACTACACATGGAACACATGTCATTCACTGTTGCTTTCAACTATTCTGGCTAGCAACATCATCACTCATTGCTTAAATACATACATATGCCTGTTTGAGGCAAATGTGTCTGGTTACTTAATTGTGAAAGCAAACACTTTAGTTTTATTGTAGCTCACACATACCCCACCATAAAAACACATTGGAATACATAATGTGTTACCTTATAGCTTTGTTCAAACAAACATAGTAATGTTTTTATATGTATTTTGCAATGTTACCTCAAGCACACGTGATTTTTGGAAAAACAACCTTACTTTTTGCAAACAAACCAACATGCTTTTTTGTTGCAGCATCTTATACCCAATGTCATACTGTATGGCTCAAGTGGACATGCATATCTTTACTGGATGTGGACAAGGCCATTTAGTTTGGATTCCATTTCAGCTTTTACTTACTGCGGTAAGTATTTTACTTTTGGATGTGTTTTGACTTAATGCGGTTAGGACTGATTTTGATTATGTTCTGACATTTTTCACATATTTTTCAGTTTGATACTCACAATCAAGATGAGGGGAGTGTGGATGATGTCTTAGAGGTGTGTTCAAAATTTGGAGTGGGGGTACAGAACATACGGACGATAATCTTTGTGGGGGGGGGGGGGGTAGCCTGCTGTGTTTGTGCCGGGACATACGACCTTGCTTTCTTTTCGGGCACAGGTTTTTTGTGGTGATGTCTTACAGAAGTGCCACTTCTGCTGCTCCATACTTCTTTTGATGGACCTTTTAATGAAAGTGCAATTTGGTTATGCCCATTCCTTTACAAGCATACCCTATACTACAATGGACACTTTACCTGCTTCCGCAGCGTCATCATCATCAGATGTGATAGGAGTTAATGGCCGACGAGGAGTACTGCTTTTTTCAGACACTGTATAAAATGAATTATATTAAAAAAATCATGCTATTGTGTATACATCCACCCATTATGCTTTTAAACATTTATTCTTTTAGAAATGCTTGGTTTTTAATTAAAACAAACATAAGGACCAGAAATAAAAAATAAATAAAAAACAACGGCCAAAACACATATGCACTATGGCAACATGAACACAGGAAAACACATACAGGACACTGACATAGGCCACAAGTTCAAGGAAAGGTTTTTAAAAAATAAAAAAAACACAACTTCATTTTGTATTGGAAGGAAAAAGATTACAGATGCAATATCTAATTTGCTCTGTGATGTGGCACTCCAAAGACACATTACCACTATATGAGCAAAAACAAAATGCAGCAATTTTTAAAAAAAAATTACACTGCAGTGTGGTGTCACGGTACAAATACAAGCAAAAAAAAAAATTTGTTTTTTAAATTAAATAATTAACATTATCTAAAGATGACATTACACATGTAAGAGGTTTCCAAACCACTTTCCAGTACTCCAGCCTCTAACTTCACAACCACTTTTTTTTTTTTTTTTTAAATATGTTTATTAGGAAAGAGAAAAATACAAGTGTAACACACACGTTATACACAATATCGAAATAGTGACAGCAGTATCCATAACATTTTCAGTCTAAGAATGTGTAGGAATGTACAGCATTATATCCATATACAAGCAATCACGTACATTATTAAGGAGACGATGTTTAAATTAGATCCCTATATTGTCAATCATATAGCTGGTGTTGATCAACCCAAAGTGACCTCAACAATGTATTTATGCCAATTTAAGTGGGTGTTCTTAAAAGCAACAAAGTTGTGATTAGAAGGGTGGTGATCCTCTTGTGAGTATCTCTATGTTGTACCATGTAGTAAGTTTGACTATTTTTCGCATGCTATCACATATTGGTTGTGGTAGAGTTACTACATAGGGTAGCCATATTTCAAAGAACTTGGAAGAGTTGGATTCCGCTCTGAGAGAGCATTCAATCCAGTCCATTTGATATAGATATGTCAGTCTAGGAAATAAAAGGGTTATGGGTATAGGAGTTTTGTGTATCCATTGAGATAGTATGGTCTTTTTTGAAGCTGCTGCTATCCTAGCTAATAGCAATTTATTGCCTGTGGATAATGTATTATGATCAGAGTCATATTGATTCCAGAAAACCCAAAGTAGAGTTGGTGTGAGAGGTATATTTAAAATTGTTGTAATGTAGTTACAGACATCTTTCCAAAATAGTTGTATTATAGGACATGACCAAAGGCAATGAATGATGTCTGCATCAGGTGAAGAGCATTTGAAGCAATTGGAGTTATCAGAGATGCCTGTGAGGTATCTAAGACGAGGAGTATAATACGCCCTGTGTAAAATTTTTAAATGCATTTCAGCATAGGAGGAGGATACTAAATATTTATTAAGTAATAAGTGCCACCGTATTATGGTCTGTAAAGGGATGCCTGGTAGAGTGGTCGACCATTTAGCCAGGCCTGTGGTTTGATCATCTAAGTCAATCTGGCGTCTGGTGTGTGCATGAATAATGGAAGTAGGATAGTTAGACTGAGGGTTCAAGCGTATTTGAGTGTCCAAGGGAAAGTTATAATCTACTGGTCGTAGGCGTGTTATCAGTTGTGTTGCAAAGCTGCGGATTTGAAAGTATGCGAACAGTGGAATGTGTAAGTTCGGGAATTTAAGTTTCAATTGTGATAGGGTGAGTACTTCAGTACAAGTAACATTTAGGAATTGGTACACTAGTCGTAAACCTTGAGAGTACCAAGTCTTGATAATTACATCTGTGTCTCCGCCTTGAAAGTTTGGGTTATGTAGGAGTGGTTGGAATAGGGAGAAGGTGGTTGTTAGTCCTTTGCACTTTCGAAGTTGTTGCCATGCTTTATACGGAGCGAGCAGCAAGGGGTTCGAGTGGATGTATGTCAGCGTGGAGGGGTCTGGAAAGTGTAACATAGTAGACAAAGTACCATAGGGTAGCATAAGTTGTTCCAGGGATGTATTAGTGTAGCTAGAGGAATCTCTTACCCAGTCCAGGGCATATCTGTAATTAGCGGCTAAAGAATAGTCTTCTGGGCACGGTAAATTCACACCACCCAGCGGAGTCTGTTGTTTCAATTTGAAAAGGGCTATACGTGGGCGCTTATTTGTCCAAATGAAGGCGTTAAGTGCCTTATTAATTGTTTTGACATCTCGCTTGGTCATAAGGAATGGGAGCATTTGGATCGGGTATAATAAACGGGGGAAGGAGATCATTTTATATAAGTGGCATCTACCTATGTAAGAGATTGGTAAGTTTTGCCAGCGTGTAAAGTCTTCAATCATTTTGTTAATGGCGCGGGTAAAGTTCAGTGGATATAGTTCGGCTAGGGTGGGTGAAAAGCGCAAGCCCAAGTATGTTATAAAACCAGTCGCCCATTTAAAGGGGAATCTGGAGCCCCAATTTTGTGTGGCCTTGGGTCCAAGAGCTAGAGCTTCTGTTTTATCAAAATTGATTAAAAAGCCCGAGATCAAGTGGAAATCATGGAGCATGGTCAGTAAAGAAGGAAACGCCTTTATGGGGTCACTAAAATACAATAATAGGTCATCCGCAAAGGCCGAAACCTTCACTGGTTGTGTACCAATTTTTATTCCTTCCCATGCCACATTGTGCATACAGATGCGTATCAGTGGGTCTAGAGCTAGGTTAAAAAGTAAGGGAGAGAGGGGGCATCCTTGGCGTGTGCCTCTATGTAAAGAGAAGGCTGGTGTGTTCAATCCATTAATGGTTAGATGGGCTTGTGGATTAGAGTAAAGCATACTGAAGACTTTAGTGAATTCCTCACCGAATTGTTGAATGTGTAAAATTCTAAGTAGGTGTGCCCAAGACACACAGTCAAACGCTTTATCGGCGTCACAGCTGACCACAAGTGCTTTGGATGTTTTGGAGTCCTTTACACTATGTATTGCTGCTATCAGGGTTCGTACATTATGTACTGATGTTCTAGTTTTAACAAACCCCGTTTGAGCTGGATGTAGCATACGCATTAATATCGGTTGGAGGCGGGCGGCCAGTAATTTGGTGAATAGTTTTAGGTCTTGGTTGAGAAGGGATATAGGTCTATAGGATTGGACATATGAAGGGTCTTTACCCGGCTTAGGGAATACTATTATTCTAGCTTCAGTGAATCTCGGGGGTGGAGGGGATCCGTTCAACAGTGCATTAAACAATGTCAATAAGTATGGTGTTATGTGGGGAGCTAGCATTTTATAATATACTGCTCCAAACCCATCCGGGCCTGGTGATTTCCCATTATGAAGTGATTTAATCAAGAACAGTAGCTCTGTGTCTGTTACGGGGCATGTCAGTGATTCTCGTTCTTCCTCCGTTAGTGCAGGTAAGTCAGCTTTTTCCAGAAACTTCATGCCCTCCGTGGGGCTGTCCAAAGGTGCCGCGTATAGATTTGTATAGTATTGTAGGAAGGTTTTTGACATCATTTGTGTGTCCATAGTTGAGGAAGTTGGGTCGGTGTGTAAACTAGTTATACAGGAGGGGGCAGTAGACGATCTCACTAAATTGGCTAATAGTTTACCCGACTTATTACCCCCCCGGAAGAATTTGTTTCTCCGTATATCATAAGAGAAACTGGCTCTCTTGGTGCAAAGCGCGTCATACAGATGTTTCGCATCAGTGTAACTTTGTCTGTTTTCTGGGGAATCATTTAATGTCATTGTATTATATGCTGTAGTTAAAGCCTTGCTCAGGTCACACAGCTGGTTATTCAATTGTTTGCGCTTTCTGGAAACGTATTCTAATATTTGTCCACGGACTACTGGTTTGGAAGCCGACCAAAATAAATTAATGTCATTCTCATGAATCTTATTATCCTCCGTGTAATTAATGAAGGCTCTGGTAAGAAATTGGCTAAAATCCTCGGAGGTTTCCAGATAATCAGGGAAGCGCCAATTATAAGATCTAGGCAGGGGGGTATCTAGTGTGATTGATAACCAAATTGGGGCATGATCCGAGAGTGAGATCGGTTCAATTTTAGTATCCACTACATGATGTAAAAGAGAGTCAGTGATTAGCCAATAGTCTATTCTAGAAGAGGAATGGTGTGGGTGGGAGTAGAATGTGTATTCCCGAGCGTCAGGGTTGCGAATTCTCCAGGGGTCGGACAGTCGTAAGGAAGAGGTGAGTAATGTGAGTGAGGGTGGTGTGGTTATCGCAGGTGTTCCGGATATAGATGTTTTATCTAGACCAGCTGACTGTACACAGTTGAAATCTCCTCCCATAATAATTTCTCCTTCTGCCCAACCTTGCAAATTTTCGTAGATATCGGAAAAAAAAGATGCGTTAAGGCCATTAGGGGCATATATATTGGCTACCGTGTAGAGCGTATTTAGTATTTTTATTTTCAAGAACAAGAATCTTCCCTCTTGGTCGACCAGACTATCTAAGATAGTGGCAGGGAGTGATCTATTGAGAATAGTTAGTACTCCTCTACGTTTGGATGTATAAGAAGCTGTTCTATACTCTCCCACCCAAACATCCCGCAGTACATTAGGATCTGTTTTTCGCCAATGAGTTTCCTGCAATAATACTATATCAGGCTTCAATCATTTCAAATAGGTAAGGACCTTTTTCCGTTTGATGGGAGTATTAAGCCCATCTACATTCCAAGATACTAACCTAAATCGTGATTGCACTATTGTGGGAGGGTCCTGGGCCGACAGCATTTAGCCAATACCAACCCTAGGCCAACCACGGGGAATATTATACCACAGCTGTCGATCCCAGTCTGTCCCAGCGAGCAGACCGATATGGATCATTAGTGATAGATAAGTGGAAATCAACGTATATATTCCTATCACTATACATATACCATGTGTGTGTACAGTATCAACATTATGAACCAAGTTACCAAACCATTTTAACTTTTTGTGAACCCATGTGGGCGCCCTATTTAACAATGGCAATCTCCAAGTGGAGAGCAGTAAAACATTTGAGGAGGGTGTCCTCCAACCTAGTAGCCAAGGGCACCATATTTCAGAATAATATGGCAAAAGATAAGAATAGAGGGTGAGGGGAAGGTAAGAAAACAAACAAAGGATTGTCAGAGACAATTCTAGGGGGGAAAAGATGCACGAAAAGAAAAATAGAAGATACATTCTATTCAGCTTATCAAACAAGAAGGTGTTACTGGACTTAAACATGAATGGGTCAAGCATTGGGGACGATCAACCCACTCAGGAAGGATATGTAAAGTCAGTCAGCATCATCTGTACCCGATAGAGGAGCTGCATCTAAAGAGTTCACGAAATTTCTGGCCTCTTGTGCAGTTTCAAAAAAATGGATTTTTCCACCATAGGTGATTCTCAGCTTGGCCGGATACAGCAACGCAAATCTGTGGCCCATCTCGAAGAGACGTTTGCAAATAGGTGAGAATTCTCGTCTTCTTGCTGCAACTAAATATGAAAAGTCTTGGAACAATAGAAGTCTGGAGTCTTGGTACCTGAGATCCGTATACTTCCTATAAGCCTCCAGCAATCGGACTTTATCGGCATAGTTGAGAATTCTCATGTTGACCGGCCTGGGTCTATCTCTGCCGGACTGGCGATCAGGACCGATCCGATGAACACGTTCCACTAGGATGGAACCCATGGCAGAGACGCATCCCAGCTCTCTAGGTAACCATTGGGAGACCAGAGTCATGAGTTCGGAGAATTTCACCGCTTCTGGCAAACCCACTAGACGTACATTGTTTCTTCTATTCCGATTTTCCAAATCTTCTAATTTGTCTTGTAAAGACACCATCAGCTTGTCGTGTTCCATCTGGGTTGTTTTAGCTGCTGACAAATCGTCCTCTAGATCCGAAATTCGCTGCTCTGCCTCGGAGATACGTTGATCATGGGCTGTGAGTTGTGCAAGTGCTGAATCTAAAGAGGTTTTCAGGGGTGCTAGTTTTTGATCTAGCAAGGATGAGAGTATATTTGTAATTTCAGTCGTGTTGAAGGATTTGGAGGGATCCATAATTGGTGCGGATTGCCCCCGAGAACTAGACCCTTGACTATATGTCGGGGAGACAGGGGCACTGTTAGCGGGATTCTCACAATTTTTGCCTTTACCCGACTGGGTACCCCTTGGGTTACGTAATGACTTAGACATGAATTTGTCCATAGCAATAACAGACTCACTCAAATACGCACTTCTAGCCCTCAAGCTGTAGGGGGTGCTTCCTCTCAGTGTTCCTCTCCTTCTTCTCTCCTTTCCTCTTCTCTCCCCTCTTTCCCCCTTCCCTTTGATATATGTGGGTATAGGGATGTGTGATATCGGGGGGGGGGGGGGGGGGTCGGATGAGGGAGGGTGTGTGTGGTTGCTGGTGTACTAGTATCCAGCTGATCAGCACACACGGTCTCAATATAGAAGGCCCTCCAGTGGGTGATGTTTAGGCCTATGCTGAGGCTATAGGTGCTGTTGTCCAGTGTACCCCTTGCCTATTATAAGGTAGGCACTGTATTCGTCTCACCCCGCTGGGACCCCCCAGATTGCAGATCTGTTTTTGTACTTACAGGGCCCAGCAGGAGAGACGTAGCAGAGATGAGTTAGAAGGGAGCTGCGGATGAGTGCCCAGTGCAGCCGTCGGTCGTCCTGCGGCCCCATCCCACGCCAGGAGGTCCTGCGTCTCCAGGCAGTGTAGGCAACCAGCGGGTGTCGAGGGGGGCTCCCAGCCTCGGCCAGCAGCAGCGCGGGTAAAGACGGAGCAGGAGGGAGCTGTGCCTGTGTGATCCCGTGCAGCCGCCGGGCGTCTCATGGTCCCGCCTCGCGTCAGGAGTCCCAGCGTCTCTGGACAGTGCAGGTCAGTAGCGGGTGTCGAGGCGGGTCTTCCAGCCGCGGTCAGCGGCAACGCAGGTGCCCGATGTCTCTGTGTCTCTTTCGGCCCGGTCCGGGAGTCCCCGAAGCCACCACCGGTGTAGGGTAAAATCGAGGCCCCGGCTTTTGTTCTTCTAGTAGGCCGCAATCCGCGGGAGCAGTTAAAACTGCTCCCCGACTCCGCGGCTCGAGTAGGGGTGTTATAGTGGCAGTGAGAGAGACAGGGGGGCTGATAAGGGTCGTTTTAAGGCCCTGAGGTGGGCTATTTAATCTTAGAAAAGCCCCGTTTTGTAGGAGCTCATTTGATGTGCATCTATCTCCCTCAGTAGCTAGGCCACGCCCCCCCCAACCACTTTTTAAAAAAAAAACACATGGATCACTTAAATATAAAACATAGTCACACTTTAAAAAAAAAAAAAAAGCCCTAAAGGAAAACATTATTGCAGGACAATTTAGAGACACACCAAATCCAAACTACACATGCAAAAAATCTGTCTGAAAAACACATGACATACAATAAAGTAAGATGTTACATTGACTTTAATATAAAACATTAACCAAAACAATGTATTTGCTGACACACACTTGAAGATGGGAGTAATATGCAACGTCACATGACACACATTACAAAAAAAAAAAACAAATAAAAAAAAAAATATATATTTAAATACACATGCTCACCATTCTTCCTGGGCCTATCTGAATCCCGGACATGGGTTGCAGAGACAACTTCTGGAGGTATTACACTCTGCATGGGCTCCTCATACTCCAGATAACTTGCAATATAGGGCTGCCCACCACCGGTTTTCCGAGCCTCCTTGGCCTCCTTGGCCATTTTTGACTTGACACGTCACTTTATGTCATAGTACCGTTTGCGGCACGTGTCCTCCGTCCGCTTGACCACCCCCTCACTATTTACAGCAGCAACTACTTTTGCCCACAACACCGTCTTCCTCCGTGTTGGCACCTTGGCGGACTCAGGGCCAAATAGCTGCCTCTGATACTTCATCAGCTCACGCACCAATGCCACATTTTCAGCAAAACTAAACTTAACATTCCGCCCAGTCTTAGTAGTGGTGCGTGGCTGCGGAGCACTCTGACTGTCACTATCACTTGAGGCTGCTACAGCAACCTCACCCACCTTCTCCACCTCACTAACCTCACTAACACTCACCTCCTCCACCTGACCAACCTCCTTCCTCTCACTCACACCCTCCACCTCTGAGTCACACATAATTGTGTGTCTAAACAGTTAACACAGGAAAAGAAAAGACAAACAACACACTCCTCCACTACCACTACACAACTCTCACACACACACACACACACACACACACACACACACACACACACACACACACACACACACACACAGACAAGGGACTATAAAGAAAAATAACTTGGACTAAAAATGAGACAAAACCACAAAATATAAGACAACAAGAATGACAAGACAACTTTCAAACACAATACCACACTCAGAAATCGCTACCACCACTCCTCTTCAAACCACAAATTCACCTACCTTCACAGCACAACCTCCCTCCTCCTTACCACTAAGTAAACCCACGAGGTGCGGACGGTTTGGGGCGTATTTATATGGTTGCGCTCAGACACTCCTACCATCTGAAACACAACCAATCACGAACGGGGATGAAAATCGAAACTGAAAGTGAAAATGTGGCCGCGGGAAAAAAAAAACCCTGCCGCGTTTAACTTAGGAAAAAACCCAGCAAATACAACAAAAACACGTACGCAAACGACAATGACGGCCGTAAATGTGCCATAAAAACCCGACTGGCATCGACATCGGAAAACACGAAAACAATAAAGTCGACTGTTTTGTAACTTTGCGTATATGGATTCAAAAAGTTGCATGAAAATGCACCCGATACAAAACGAGTTTAAACACTACACAAACCGACTCAAACACGAATATTAGTAAATATTGCCCCTAGATGGGCCAGGTGTTTGTGTCGGCCACTTGTGTCGCTTAGCTTAGTCACACAGCGACCTTGGTGCGCCTCTTTTTTCTTTGCATCATGTGCTGTTTGGGGACTATTTTTTTGAAGTGCCATCCTGTCTGACACTGCAGTGCCACTCCTATATGGGCCAGGTGTTTGTGTCGGCCACTTGAGTCGCTTAGCTTAGTCACCCAGCGACCTTGGTGCGTCTCTTTTTTTCTTTGCATCATGTGCTGTTTGGGGACTATTTTTTTGAAGTGCCATCCTGCCTGACACTGCAGTGCCACTCCTAGATGGGCCAGGTCTTTGTGTCGGCCACTTGTGTCGCTTAGCTTAGCCATCCAGCGACTTTGGTGCAAAGTTTAGGACTAAAAATAATATTGTGAGGTGTTCAGAATAGACTGAAAATGAGTGTAAATTATGGTTATTGAGGTTAATAATACTATGGGATCAAAATGACACCCAAATTCTATGATATTGGGGTATATGCAATTGCGGTCGAATTCCCGAAATTGTCGAATTTCGGGTCATTTTCGCCCCAAAAAAAAAATTGTCAATGCAATTCAGTGCTTCCGTCAAAAAAACGGACTTTCAAAATTCGACTTTTTGAAATTCGACTTTTTGCAAATTCGACTTTTCTGCAATGATACAAGTGCTGCAATTCGACAAAAGCATATTCAATTCAAGTTTGGAAATTCGACAGCAGTGCTTTTAGACAGTAAATTCGTCATTTTCAATCCGCCACACTTTGGAGGGTGAAAACAATAAAAAAAATGTAAACATGTTTTTTTTGGTGTTTTTTTGGGGGGAATAGCATATCTATTTATATTAGAAGGGATTAGGTACTTTTTTTTTTTTTTTGGAGGCACAAGTATTATTTATATATTTTATAAAATATTATTTATTTATTTATTTTTTTTTTTTAGTGCTGGAACGGTAAAATTTAAAAAAAAAAATGGCGTGGGGTCCCCCCTCCAAAGCATAACCAGCCTCGGGCTCTTCGAGCTGGTCCTGGTTCTAAAAATGCGGGGAAAAATTGGGCAGGGATCCCCCGTGTTTTTAAAACCAGCACCGGGCTCTGCGCCTGGTGCTGGTGCAAAAAATACGGGGGACAAAACGAGCAGGGGTCCCCCGTATTTTTCACACCAGCATCGGGCTCCACTAGCTGGAAAGATAATGCCACAGCCGGGGGTCACTTTTATACAGTGCCCTGCGGCCGTGGCATTAAATATCCAACTAGTCACCCCTGGCCGGGGTACCCTGGGGGAGTGGGGACCCCTTCAATCAAGGGGTCCCCCCCCCCAGCCACCCAAGGGCCAGGGGTGAAGCCCGAGGCTGTCCCCCCATCCAAGGGCTGCGGATGGGAGGCTGATAGCCTTGAGTAAAATGACAAAAATATTGTTTTTTCCAGTAGTACTACAAGTCCCAGCAAGCCTCCCCCACAAGCTGGTACTTGGAGAACCATAAGTACCAGCATGCGGGAGAAAAACGGGCCCGCTGGTACCTGTAGTACTACTGGGAAAAAAATACCCAAATAAAAACAGGACACAGACACCGTGACAGTAAAACTTTATTACACACTGCCGACACACACATACTTACCTATGTTCACACGCCGACATCGGTCCTCTTCTCCATGTAGAATCCACGGATACCTGAAAAGAAAAGTTCAATATACTCACCTCAGCCAGGGTCCAGAGATAAATCCACGTACTTGGCAAAAAAAGAAAACGGACACACGGACCACCGGACTGAAAGGGGTCCCATGCTGACACATGAGACCCCTTACCCCGAATGCCGGGACACCACGTGACTCCTGTCACTGAAGTCCCTTCAGCCAATCAGGAAGCGCTACTTCCGTGGCGCTCACCTGATTGGCTGTGCGCTGTCTGTGCTGTGACAGCGCATCGCACAGCTCGGTCCATTAGTTTCAATGGTGGGAACTTTGCCGTCAGCGGTGGGGTTACCCGCGGTCAGCCGCTGACCGGCGGGTGACCTCACCGCTAGCCGCTAAGTTCCCACCATTGAATATAATGGACGGAGCTGTGCGATGCGCTGTCACAGCACAGACAGCGCACAGCCAATCAGGTGAGCACCACGGAAGTAGCGCTTCCTGATTGGCTGAAGGGACTTCAGTGACAGGAGTCACGTGGTGTCCCGGCATTCGGGGTAAGGGGTCTCATGTGTCAGCATGGGACCCCTTTCAGTCCGGTGGTCCGTGTGTCCGTTTTCTTTTTTTGCCAAGTACGTGGATTTATCTCTGGACCCTGGCTGAGGTGAGTATATTGAACTTTTCTTTTCAGGTATCCGTGGATTCTACATGGAGAAGAGGACCGATGTCGGCGTGTGAACATAGGTAAGTATGTGTGTGTCGGCAGTGTGTAATAAAGTTTTACTGTCACGGTGTCTGTGTCCTGTTTTTATTTGGGTATTTTTTTCCCAGTAGTACTACAGGTACCAGCGGGCCCGTTTTTCTCCCGCATGCTGGTACTTGTGGTTCTCCAAGTACCAACTTGTGGGGGAGGCTTGCTGGGACTTGTAGTACTACTGGATAAAACAATATTCTTGTCATTTTACTCTAGGCTATCAGCCTCCCATCCGCAGCCATTGGATGGGGGGGGACAGCCTCGGGCTTCACCCCTGGCCCTTAGGTGGCTGGGGGGGGGGACCCCTTGATTGAAGGGGTCCTCACTCCCCCAGGGTACCCCGGCCAGGGGTGACTAGTTGGATATTTAATGCCACGGCCGCAGGGCACTGCATAAAAGTGACCCCCGGCTGTGGCATTATCTGTCCAGCTAGTGGAGCCCGATGCTGGTGTAAAAAATACGGGGACCCCTACTCTTTTTGTCCCCCGTATTTTTTGCACCAGCACCAGGCGCAGAGCCCGGTGCTGGTTTTAAAAATACGGGGGATCCCTGCCCAATTTCCCCCCCGCATTTTTGGAACCAGGACCAGCTCGAAGAGCCCGAGGCTGGTTATGCTTTGGAAGGGGGACCCCACGCCATTTTTTTTTCGTTTTTTTCCCGTTTTTTCCCGTTTTTTTAAATCGCGGCAAAATCCGGCAAATCGGACGTTTTTCGCCCGCGGGACTGTCGAATCCGTTTTTCATTGAATATGGTGAATTCCGGCAGCCACCTGCCGGAATTCACCTGTCGAATTGTGTCGAATTTAAAAACGGCGATAATTTGCCGCGATTCGCCGTGAATTGCATATACCCCTTAATCTGTTTTTGAGGGTTTTTTGTAAAAAAACACCCGAATCCAAAGCACATCCGAATCCGACAAAAAATTTTCAGGGAGGTTTTGCCAAAACGCGTCCGAATCCAAAACACAGCCGCGGACCGAATCCAAAACCAAAACACAAAACCCGAAAAATTTCCGGTGCACATCTCTACTATAAACTAGTAACTTAACTCCAATCAGACAAAGGAGGAGGGGGAGAGAGAGAAGGAGGGGTGGGAATAAGAGGAAATAAGAAGGAGAAAAGAAGAAGAGCTGGAAGACCCAGTAACAATCAAGGTCAAGAATAGTTAGTGCTGCAGTAATCATAGCATTAAAGAAATTTGCATCAGCCATACATTACCAAACATGGTATCAACAAGGGAGATGACATAAAGGGTGGAATTCAAATGTTTGAAAAGTCTGTTGGGTGTCTCTTTTTTTCCTGTCTCTTAGATAGGAAAAAACAGACTACCAACTGACTTTTCAAACATTTGAATCTCCCCCATACACTGAGTTCATGATAAATCGCAACATTAGTCTCTGTCTCTGGAGGCAGGCGAGGACGGGCACCGCAGTGATTCTGCAAAAGTCTTAGCCGCTGAAGACGTGTCAAACAGGTACGTCTTTGTCAAACAAGATCTTACAGACGGGAGAGAATTAACTTCTCATGGCCACACTGTACGAGAAGTCTTGAAACAAAAGTAGCTTATCTCCATGATAGGAGAGCCCCTGCGCTTTGCGGTACGCCTCCATCACCTTGACTTTATCTGTGTAGTTGAGGAATTTAAATATGACAGGTCTGGGCCTGCGGCGATCTGTTTTAAAGTCAGGACCAATACGGTGCGCCCGCTCAATCACCATGGATTCATCATCCACCATGCAGCCCAGCTCAGTCGGCAACCAGGTGGAGACCAGGGTTAGCAGCTCTTTAGGTTTGACGGACTTCGGTAAGCCAATCATTCAGAGATTATTTAGGCGATTGCGATTTTCCAAGTCCTCAAGCTTCTCCTGCATCGCAGAAATGGAGGACGCTTGAGTATCGATGACGGAACTGGCAGTGGTCAGATCATCCTCCAGGTTTGAAACCCATTGTTCGACCTCATCCAGGGGTGTGCTATGTTCTTTTAACTGTGTCATGGTGGAGTCAATAGCGTCTTTAAATCCCGCAAGTTTCTTGTCTAGCAGCGGTGAGAGTATATCAGAGATTTCCTGTGCTCTGGCCACCGCGTCCACAGTGTATCTAGAAGGATCCGGTACGCCGTCCAGGACATTAGCATTAAGCGAAGAGGGCGTAGAACTAGAAGGAGCCGAGGCTAAAGCCCTGGTGTCTTTAGTTTTTGCTGGTGCAGAACTGCGACCCCCTCTTTGGGACTCTGCCACATATTTATCCATATAAGCGAAAGAGTGGTGCATCACAGTAAAGAAGTAGGTATTGTCAGATATCCTGCCCCGCAGGGAGTAGTGATTCAATTGAATTACAAGTACGCAGCCACAGCAAATGATATAGTAGATCACCACAAAATGCTCTCTGGCAGTACTAGCATACATCAAAGCCTGCAGAGGACAGCCCGCAACAAGGGGTTCAGCGGCCTCTATGCATGATCTTAATAACGGGCCAAGTCGGTGATTTGAGAAGGAAGTTATCAGAGCGGTTCGGTAGCACAGTTTCTGTCCTTGTGTGCCAAGGATTTGCTGTAATAGATGAGAAGTGGCCCACCTCCCCTGCTATTGCGGAGTGCAGGGGTCAGGGGCACCAGGGGCCAGCAAAACCGATCGCCTGGGTCCGGGCAAGCAGGATCAGTCCCTGCCTGAGGTGGAGGGCCTGGTAGGGGGAGCCGCGGCCACGTAGATAGGGGCCTGTGACCTGCCGTTACCGCTGTGGTGAGTAGGGCAGTCTCCAGAGATCAAAATGGAGGTGGCCCCAGTTAGCGGGAGTACAGTGGGGCATGAGGATCCAGCTAAAAGTTAATGGAGGCAGCGGGGGGCCAGCACGGCACACTCACCCGTCTCCAGGCAGCATCTCCTCTGCAGGCAGACACTCGCGCCATCTACCGGCAACGCTCGTCACCGCTAGCGCCGGCGGCTTGAAGCACGGGGGAGCAATGAACTTAGTGGGGTCTCCAGCGATGTCCGTCTCGGGTAGCAAATGAGGCGGGGAAAGTGGGGATCAGGGTGCCCGGCCACTTCCAATATGGTGGCCGCGGGCAATAGACACCACAGCTGGCGCTCGGATTCCAGGGAAGGAGGTGGCGGGGAGCCGGGGAGATGGTCTCCTCTTTCCCACCACTATCTCCACTGGTCCCCGGTGCAAACTCAGATCCCAGGTCACAGTGAACACCCCACTAAACAGCACATGGATAGCGGGGGACGGAGAGCTCTTCTAAAATGTGGCCAGTACAGGGTCCGCCCACCGGAAAATCTCCATCTCTATTTTTTAAGTGAAAGAGACTTGTGTGTTTAAGTGAAAGAGGCATGTGTGTGTAAGTGAAGGAGGTGTGTGTGTTTTTAAGTAAAGGAGGCATGTGTGTTTGTGTGTTTTTAAGTGAAAGAGGCGACTGTGTTTAAGTGAAAGCGGCTTGTGTGTGTTTAAATGAAAGGCATGTGTGTGTTTTTAAATGAAAGAGGTGTGTGTGTTTATAAGTGAAGGAGGCGTGTGTGCTTTTAAATGAAGGAGGCATGTGTGTGTGAAAGAGGCATGTGTAAGTGAGAGGCATGTGTGTGTGTTTAAGTAAAAGAGGCGTGTGTGTGTGTTTAAGTGAAAGGTGTTTGTGTGTGTTTAAGTGAAAGCGGCGTGTGTTTAAGTGAAAGAAGCCTGTGTTTAAGTAAAAGAGGCATGTGTGTGTGTTTTTAAGTGAATGAGGTGTTTGTGTTTTTTTTTTGCGCCAAAGCATCTCCATCGAGACCCACTGGTGGGTGAGGGAGCACTGTAGGTGTACGATAAAGGTACGCTGGTGTCTGTTTTATTGTAATGACTGACTTGGAGTGCATCCACTTTGTATGTGTATCTATATTACTATTGGGAAAGGCACCTGAGCACGCCTTTTACTGTTCACCCTGAATGCCGAATAGCTACATATGGTGTGTGTGTGTGTATATGTAGGGGGGCACCAACATTTATCATGCCTCCGGGCGACTGGGACGAACTTACGCCACTGGGGAAGGGAGAGGCCGAATGGCAGAGGGGAAAGAGCAGCTGATTAGTGATTTACTAATACTTATTATACGGCCCAGTCTATCAACAGCTTTAAGCAGGAACAACAACTTTAACAAGACTTATGTAGAGATGTATCCTTATACACAGTTGCTCAAGGTGCTTCAAACAGCCCCTTTTAGCTCAACAGGTCTTAGGTGACTAGACCACGCTGAGTATCTTTCTTGTTCAAAATGTGCATCTTATTAGCAAAAATACAAAAAACTGCAAGCTACAAAACTACTAGGCTGGATTTCACTGATCAATATGATGCATGATATTTGTACATCTGTGTGTAACTGTGTCTGAATCTTCGTATGAAGTGCTATGATGCAGCAGCTTTTTCTCATGCCAAGTTCTGTTGCGCTTCATCTGAGACTTTGTACATTTTTAAATCCAATTCCTGGGTAGCTTATGTTGCAGCCCAGTATCTCTAGTACACTGCAGACGCAGCAGAGCTCCTTTTCAGTGACGGAACTGTGAGGCATCGCAAGCATAGCCACCTCCCACAAGTGAACAGAGACGCCACTAAAGTCATCACAACTTGCTCAGCATACTTCGTACTCTGCCACAACTGCAACGCAGATGACTCCATGGCTCTGCAGAATGGCCATGGGGGCTGTGATACTTGCACTGTGTTTTTATGTGTACAAGATCGCAGTTGCACTCTGAGACACGCCATGAAAACGGTCACGACATGCCTGCACTTTTGGAGATACTCTTCATTACTGCCTCCAAACCGTTGCCACCTTCTTGTCATTTACTCTGCAACTGATTCTTTACTGCAAGCAGCATTGCAAAGGCACCTTGGCACATGCGCACTGCGGTTGTGTGCAGTATACCAATAATCGCTCAGTTGCGACACCATTGAAGTTGCAATTTGGCCTTTTCAATGTTGTTTTGCTGCTTCTGCGCTGTGAATAAAATGCAAAATATAAAAAACAAACTGCACGCTGTTCTTCTTGGAGTCTTATTTATTTATTTATTTATTAACAGTTTCTTATATAGTGCAGCATATTCCGTTGCGCTTTTCAATTAGAACAACAGTAATAGAACAAAACTGGGGAACAACAGTAATAGAACAGAACTGGGTAAAAACAGACAGACACAGAGGTAGGAAGGCCCTGCTTGCAAGCTTACAATCTATAGGGAAATAGGCATTGATACACAAGGATAGATGCTACCTATTGCATAATGGTCCACCAGATTGCTAGGTTCTTAATGGGTTGTATGAATATGATCACCCAGCAATATTGACCAAGTGTTAGGAGGATGTGAGAGTAAAGAAAGACAAGAGATGTGAGGTTATGTGGACTGTACAGAGAGGATGTAATTATATAGGGAAGCACTGAAGGTTATGTGGGTGGATCTGGAATTTGTCTGAAGAGGTGCGTTTTCAGGGAACGTTTAAAGGTTTGGTGACTAGAGGTGAGTCTTCCACAGAGTGGGTGAAGCCATGCTGAGCGTCTTGTGCTGTATGTCGTATAGACACTAGGTGTATGAGATCTATATCAGTGCTCTTTAAGAAGAGCCACTGTATAGCACATCTTGAAATGTGGCATGTGGGATCGGCTCTTTTTGGAATTTCCGGGAATTTTGGGAGGTTCTTAGACATTCCAGGACAGTAGGTAAGTATGGGTTTAACAAATAGGCCCAGAGTTATCAAGCCTCGGAGAGTGATAAATTGCACGGTGATAAAGTACCAACCAATCAGCTCCTAACTGCCATGTTACAGGCTGTGCTTGAAAAATTACAGGAACTGATTGGTTGGTGCTTTATCACCGTGCAACTTATTACTCTCCAAGGCTTGAAAAATCTGGGCCACAGAATGATATAAAACAAGAAAAAAAAAGTAGATGCTTTCTTTAGAAAGTCATCAGTATTAAAGTACTTAGGGGAAGGCGTCACTAGGCATGGGCGAATGATGAGAGGATGAGGCCCATGTGTAGATCAGTCTGGGCTTCCTCCTCTCTAGTCAGCAGAGCAATAGACTCTGGGCACTAGAATCACTAGGAGACCCTAGTGCTGTCCCATAGTCTAGTGCGTATGTGTAAGGTCTCCGGGAAAATGGCAGCCAAGCAATTTCCCCTGCGGTTTCTGGAGAGCTGCTGCTGCCGATGCAAGACTCCTGAGGGAAAGTATTGAAAAAATGGGTGCAGGGTGTGCCCCCCCCTGAACCCAGAGGACCCTTGTGCTTCCCCTGCTGAGCATGTATGAAACACCAGGAAAATGGTTACCACATCATTTTCTCGGAGGTTTCTGCAGTGCTGCTGCCTCCGACGTGGGACTCCAGAGTATAAATCTAAAAAAAATGGGTGCAGGGTATGTGGTGTGGACCCTCCTGGACCGAGGTGGGCCCATGTGCATGGCACACACTGCAAGAATGTGTGTTGAGAATGGGGGTGTGGCTTTGTGAAGAGTATGCAGCGCTACACTGGGTTACACCACCCATAGTGACATAACTGCTTTTGGGCACATTTATGAAAAAGCTGAAAATCCCTGTTGCTGGTGACAGTAGAATATAGCAATGAGTTTGTCTCACTCAATACATAAAAATGCCACCACCGTCAATATCATTGTTGTTATCAGTGATAACCTTGCCAGGTTTTAAGATTCTTTTACACGACGAAGCCTATTTATCAAGCACATCGGTATCACTTGTACCAAATTGATATCTGTTCTGTTATCACCATACCTGGACCAAAATCTTTTTAAAAAGTCATCAGTTAATTCTTTTTACAATATTATATACATATATGTTTTGAAAATTTTTGGTAACTCTTAACATGTATTTAATATATATACAGGTTGAGTATCCCTTATCCAAAATGCTTGGGACCAGAGGTATTTTGGATATGGGATTTTTCCGTATTTTGGAATAATTGCATACCATAATGAGATATCATGGCGATGGGACCCAAGTCTAAGCACAGAATGCATTTATGTTACATATACACCTTATACACACAGCCTGAAGGTCATTTTAGCCAATATTTTTTGTAACTTTGTGCATTGAACAAAGTGTGTCTACATTCACACAATTCATTTATGTTTCATATACACCTTATACACACAGCCTGAAGGTCATTTAATACAATATTTTTAATAACTTTGTGTATTAAACAAAGTTTGTGTACATTGAGCCATCAAAAAACGAAGGTTTCACTATCTCACTCTCACTCAAAAAAGTCAGTATTTCGGAATATTCCGTATTTCGGAATATTTGGATATGGGATACTCAACCTGTATATTAATTCAACAAACAAAAGAACAACAACTTGTGACTACAGTAAGTGAAACTAAAACCTCAAATAGAGTATCTCCCCCATTCCCCCACTCTATGGATGTCTGGATAGGCACAATTGGTGTGCCGAAATGAATGTTACATGAAGAAAATGTATGTCTAACTCAATCAACATATTCCGTAGGCATTCATAAAACAGGGATTTAGGCTAAATAACAGTTCTTCATGCACGTGTGAAATGGCTGTAACTCAGCAGCTATTCAACACACTGTTATTTTCATTAGCCGTGTTCCTGTGTTCCCTAACACAAATTGTCACCTAGAGATGAATTACAAAGATCACGTTGACACTGAGAATGCCTTATTTCTAATTTGCTTTTAATATGTGACCTGAGGGCAAGACAGCAAAATCAATTGCACAATTAAAATTTAAATTATGAATCTTATCTCTTGATACAGATCTATTGATGTATTTTGTTTAGAATGCGGACATTTGTGAAAGTCCTCTCTGTACTGACATTTCAGATTAGAGTTGTTACAGCGGATTTATGTAATGCACACAAATACGCTCCTTCTTGGACAGGACACTGTTTCCCATAGCCACAATGTTAACTGTACAAAATATGTCATTGTTTATTGTATATTTTTGTGATTTGTGTGGTGCCCTTGGTGTGATTTGTGTACTTCGTCACGCTCAGGGCAGGATGTGGGCTACGTAAATTATAGGTCAATGCTGAAGCAGTGGTCCAATCTTTGCACTGTGTAAGGTTAATGCTTTGGGTGTAACTTCTGATGTAGTAGGGGTAGTAGTTGCTGCATGAAGAGCCCTCTAAACATATAATAATAATAATAGTAATAATAATAATAATAATAATAATCTCCTATATAATTGCCCAGATCTGTCACTCTGTGACTGTGTGGCTAATGCTGGGCGGAGTCACAGTCACAGAGTCACAGAGCTAGGCCAACAGGAGGAAGAGGAGGAGGATGGCGCCCCTCAGTCAGTCAAAGTTGCTGCTGTATGTATGGCTGCTCCATCTCCCGCCCCCGCCTCCTCCTCTCTCCCCGGCTCCATCTCCCCCTCCCCGGCCATCGGAGACTCCCAGGCTGAGGCGGAGAGAGGCCACCCAGCAACCAGCCATGGTCACAGCCGTGGCTTAGGGCCACACAATTCTTGGAGCCTTTGAGCAGGGGTGGGCTGGGCCATGGCCATCTGTCACCTGGTCTGGTGCCTCCTGAGCTTCTTGCAAGGAAGGTAGAGAATGATGTCCGGTTGCATTGATTATTAGTTTCACATAATCAGAGCGACCAGGCAGCATTCTCTACCTGCTTGTAGCCTGTAGACAGACAAAATGTTCACCACAAAAATGTTGACACGTACAATGTCAGGTTGGGGAGGGTATGGGTTATGCTGTGGGGGAGATTAGGGATAGGCTGCGGGCGGGGGGGGGGGGGGGTTAAGACTAGGCACTAGAGGAAGGGTTAGGGATAGCAATTAGGTTTAAGGCTACTGGAGAAATACTTGACTAGGAAGTGACAGAACCGCCGGCACTCCCACACTGAGGATACCACCGGTTCTCCTGCACTGAGGACACCGCAGGCACTCCTGCACTGCCGGCACCCCTACACTGACATCTCAGCTGGCACCCCCACACTGCTGACACAGCTGAAACCCCCCCTCACTGAGTACACTGCCGGCACCCCCGCACTGAGAACACCATCAACACTATTGTATTACCGACACCACCAGCACCCCAACAGCATCGACACCACCAGCAACCCCACACTGACGACACTGGCAGCACTGCCAACACTGCTGGCACCCCTGCAGTGAGGACACTTCTAGCACTGCCACACTACCGATACAGCCAGCAGTTCCCTCTCCACCAGGAACTCCGCACCAAAGACACTGCCTGCACCCCCTCACTGAGGACACCACCATCACTGTCGACACAGCCAGCACAACAGCAGTATGGGCACCGCCGGCAACCCCACACTGAGGACACTGCCAGCACTGCTGACACTGCCAGCACCCCTGCAGTGAGGACAACCCTGGCACCCCCGCCATGCAGACACAGCCAGCAACCCAACACTGAGGACATCACCATCACTGTCGACACTGCCAGCACCCCAGCAGTACCAACACCGCCGGCAACCCCACACTGAGGACTCTTCCAGCACCCCTGCACTGCTGTCACTCCTGCACTGAGGACACCACTGGTAAGTGCACTATTGTTGGTGTATCCAACCTGTCCTGTATCCCGCACTGTATCCAACCCACACTGCATTTGACCCACACTGTATCCAACCCACACTGTATATTGCAATTTTGCTATCCAGCTTTTGGCTAATATGGGTGAAATCAATATTGTGAGCTTTGAGGTGGTCAAAATGACTGTAAATTTATGTTATTGATGTTAATAATACTCTAGGAACAAAAAAAAAAGGCCCAAATTAATAGATTTTAGAATTTTTTAGACAATTTTTGAAAAAAAATAAAAATCGAAAACCAGTCACGACGATTTGGTAAATCCAAATCTAAAACTGGACGATGAATCAGAGCCAAATCCAAATCCAGCAAAAAAAGTTCCGGCGCACAGCTCTACTTCCAAGTTCATTTGTTTTGCATTCTCAGAATTCTAGACAGTTCTGATGGAAGCATTTGATAAGTTTTATTACAGGGTGTTAATTAAATCAGTAGCTGTTAATAGAACAGCTGGAATCAGTGATCTATATTTTAGAAAATCCTTTTGCGCTAGCAATGCAAAGTAGACAGGTCACGCCGCAAGATCAGCACCTCCTGCAGTTGTGATTATCCCACTGGTTTATAAACAAGGTACACACGTCTGAGCAGAAGATGAAGGCTGCATATAATAAGGAGCCCAGAGTCTAGTTAAATATAGCTTAAAGAGTAACAATTCTTAACTACTTCAGAAAAGAAATATGTTCAAAGTAAAAAAAAAATGAATTTGCTTTAGGGTTTTAAAACTGACAGTTATTGTTAGCAGTTCTAAATATCCCGTTTGTCCTTATACTTTACAATTGGTAAATCAGAGGTGGTTTTACGTTGTTCTGAAAAGTCATGCAACACATTCAGCATGCCTTATGACAGATTTCCCCCCATAGACCTAAATAGTGCAGAAACACTTGCCTTTCTTCATATCTCTTGAATCCGCTAATCATTCTGACAAGGCGAGACATTCTTCACAAGCAAAGGTGCACGCAGTCAGATTCCATGAGAAACAAACAAAAAACAACAACAGCAATGTAGCTGAAGAAAATAATCAGGTTTTTGCCAAACATTTATAAAAGACATTACAATTTAAAAAATGTGGAAGCTAAGTATAGGTGGTATTAAAATGCTAAAAACAGTAACAATAGCAACAATAAATAAATGAATAAATAGCAAAAAAAATAAAATAAGATAAGAAATATAATAATTCTTATGTCGTTATGCTAGCAGAGATTTTCTGAAACAATCAAAATTTAAATTCCAGTACAGTACATTCGGCACTGTAGACTTTTTATAGCTCCTTATAAATAATAGAAAATAATAATAATAATAATAATAATGGAACGTGGTTAACTGTGGTATGAAAAGGAATAAAAGTTTAATAAGAATCGCATCATATATCAAAAAGATGGTGTGGGGCAATGTACAGTTTATAACAATGTATTACTTTTTTTCTGTAATAAACACATAACCCTGTATAGTTTTATTTTGAATTGCCTAGGATGTAGGTATATAGTAGAGATGAGCGGGTTCGGTTCCTCTGAATCCGAACCCGCCCGAACTTCAGGTTTTTTACACGGGTCCGAGCAGGCTCGGATCTTCCCGCCTTGCTCGGCTAACCCGAGCGCGCCCGAACGTCATCATCACGCTGTCGGATTCTCGCGAGGCTTGGATTCTATCGCGAGACTCGGATTCTATATAAGGAGCCGCGCGTCGCCGCCATTTTCACACGTGCATTGAGAGTCATAGGGAGAGGACGTGGCTGGCGTCCTCTCCGTTTAGAGAAGAGAGAGACACAGTATTTTGGGGAGCATTATTAGGAGGAGTACTACTATACTGTATACTACTATACTACTTGCTGAAGTGATATTTATAGATTAGATAATAGATAGTGTGACTGTAAGTGTATTATCTGACTTGTGGGGGAGACACTGACAGTGGGGAGCAGTTAGAGTCTGAGAGCAGGACTCAGGAGTACATATAACGTACAGTGCACACTTTTGCTGCCAGAGTCAGTGCCACACTGCCATTGTTGTGACCACACTGACCACCAGTATAATAATATATTTTGTGATTGTCTGCTTAGGCCTCGGAGTACTAGTTGCAAGTTGCAACGTGACCTGAAGTGACCACCAGTTTAATAATCAATCACCACCAGTTTAATATATATATATATATATATATATATAATTGTATATAATATATATATATATATATAATATTGTATACCACCTACCCGTGTTTTTTTTTTTTTCATTCTTCTTTATACATACTACTATAGTAGCTTACTGTAGCAGTCTGCGGTGCTGTGCTGACCTGACAGTGTCCAGCAGGTCCGTCATCAGTCATTACATAATAAATATATATAGTACCTGTCCGGCTGCAGTACTAGTGATATTATATTGATTTCATCTCATTATCAATAATTTATCATCCAGTCTAGACTCTATATTAGCAGCAGACACAGTACGTTAGTCCACGGCTGTAGCTACCTCTGTGTCGGCACTCGGCAGTCCATCCATAATTGTATACCACCTACCCGTGGTTTTTTCTTTTTCTTTCTTTGTACATGCTACTATAGAGTATAGTAGCTTACTGTAGCAGTCTGCGGTGCTGCTGAGCTGACAGTGTCCAGCAGGTCCGTCATCAGTCATCATTACCTAATAAATATATTATCTACCTGTCCGGCTGCAGTACTAGTGATATTATATATACATACATATATATATATTGATTTCATCTCATTATCAATCATCTAGTCTATATTAGCAGCAGACACAGTACGTTAGTCCACGGCTGTAGCTACCTCTGTGTCGGCACTCGGCAGTCCATCCATAATTGTATACCACCTACCCGTGGTTTTTTTTTTCTTTCTTCTTTGTACATACTACTATAGTATAGTAGCTTACTGTAGCAGTCTGCGGTGCTGCTGAGCTGACAGTGTCCAGCAGGTCCGTCATCAGTCATCATTACCTAATAAATATATTATCTACCTGTCCGGCTGCAGTACTAGTGATATTATATATACATACATATATATATTGATTTCATCTCATTATCAATCATCCAGTCTATATTAGCAGCAGACACAGTACGTTAGTCCACGGCTGTAGCTACCTCTGTGTCGGCACTCGGCAGTCCATCCATAATTGTATACCACCTACCCGTGGTTTTTTCTTTCTTTCTTCTTTGTACATGCTACTATAGTATAGTAGCTTACTGTAGCAGTCTGCGGTGCTGCTGAGCTGACAGTGTCCAGCAGGTCCGTCATCAGTCATCATTACCTAATAAATATATTATCTACCTGTCCGGCTGCAGTACTAGTGATATTATATATACATACATATATATATTGATTTCATCTCATTATCAATCATCCAGTCTATATTAGCAGCAGACACAGTACGTTAGTCCACGGCTGTAGCTACCTCTGTGTCGGCACTCGGCAGTCCATCCATAATTGTATACCACCTACCCGTGGTTTTTTTCTTTTCTTTCTTCTTTGTACATGCTACTATAGTATAGTAGCTTACTGTAGCAGTCTGCGGTGCTGCTGAGCTGACAGTGTCCAGCAGGTCCGTCATCAGTCATCATTACCTAATAAATATATTATCTACCTGTCCGGCTGCAGTACTAGTGATATTATATATACATACATATATATATTGATTTCATCTCATTATCAATCATCCAGTCTATATTAGCAGCAGACACAGTACGGTAGTCCACGGCTGTAGCTACCTCTGTGTCGGCACTCGGCAGTCCATCCATAAGTATACTAGTATCCATCCATCTCCATTGTTTACCTGAGGTGCCTTTTAGTTGTGCCTCTTAAAATATGGAGAACAAAAATGTTGAGGTTCCAAAATTAGGGAAAGATCAAGATCCACTTCCACCTCATGCTGAAGCTGCTGCCACTAGTCATGGCCGAGACGATGAAATGCCAGCAACGTCGTCTGCCAAGGCCGATGCCAAATGTCATAGTACAGAGCATGTCAAATCCAAAACACCAAATATCAGTAAAAAAAGGACTCCAAAACCTAAAATAAAATTGTCGGAGGAGAAGCGTAAACTTGCCAATATGCCATTTACCACACGGAGTGGCAAGGAACGGCTGAGGCCCTGGCCTATGTTCATGGCTAGTGGTTCAGCTTCACATGAGGATGGAAGCACTCAGCCTCTCGCTAGAAAACTGAAAAGACTCAAGCTGGCAAAAGCACGCAAAGAACTGTGCGTTCTTCGAAATCCCAAATCCACAAGGAGAGTCCAATTGTGTCGGTTGCGATGCCTGACCTTCCCAACACTGGACATGAAGAGCATGCGCCTTCCACCATTTGCACGCCCCCTGCAAGTGCTGGAAGGAGCACCCGCAGTCCAGTTCCTGATAGTCAGATTGAAGATGTCAGTGTTGAAGTACACCAGGATGAGGAGGATATGGGTGTTGCTGGCGCTGGGGAGGAAATTGACCAGGAGGATTCTGATGGTGAGGTGGTTTGTTTAAGTCAGGCACCCGGGGAGACACCTGTTGTCCGTGGGAGGAATATGGCCGTTGACATGCCTGGTGAAAATACCAAAAAAATCAGCTCTTCAGTGTGGAGGTATTTCAACAGAAAAGCGGACAACAGGTGTCAAGCCGTGTGTTGCCTTTGTCAAGCTGTAATAAGTAGGGGTAAGGACGTTAACCACCTCGGAACATCCTCCCTTATACGTCACCTGCAGCGCATTCATAATAAGTCAGTGACAAGTTCAAAAACTTTGGGTGACAGCGGAAGCAGTCCACTGACCAGTAAATCCCTTCCTCTTGTAACCAAGCTCACGCAAACCACCCCACCAACTCCCTCAGTGTCAATTTCCTCCTTCCCCAGGAATGCCAATAGTCCTGCAGGCCATGTCACTGGCAATTCTGACGATTCCTCTCCTGCCTGGGATTCCTCCAATGCATCCTTGCGTGTAACGCCTACTGCTGCTGGCGCTGCTGTTGTTGCTGCTGGGAGTCGATGGTCATCCCAGAGGGGAAGTCGGAAGACCACTTGTACTACTTCCAGTAAGCAATTGACTGTCCAACAGTCCTTTGCGAGGAAGATGAAATATCACAGCAGTCATCCTGCTGCAAAGCGGATAACTGAGGCCTTGACAACTATGTTGGTGTTAGACGTGCGTCCGGTATCCGCCGTTAGTTCACAGGGAACTACACAATTTCTTGAGGTAGTGTGCCCCCGTTACCAAATACCATCTAGGTTCCACTTCTCTAGGCAGGCGATACCGAAAATGTACACAGACCTCAGAAAAAGACTCACCAGTGTCCTAAAAAATGCAGCTGTACCCAATGTCCACTTAACCACGGACATGTGGACAAGTGGAGCAGGGCAGGGTCAGGACTATATGACTGTGACAGCCCACTGGGTAGATGTATGGACTCCCGCCGCAAGAACAGCAGCGGCGGCACCAGTAGCAGCATCTCGCAAACGCCAACTCTTTCCTAGGCAGGCTACGCTTTGTATCACCGCTTTCCAGAATACGCACACAGCTGAAAACCTCTTACGGCAACTGAGGAAGATCATCGCGGAATGGCTTACCCCAATTGGACTCTCCTGTGGATTTGTGGCATCGGACAACGCCAGCAATATTGTGTGTGCATTAAATATGGGCAAATTCCAGCACGTCCCATGTTTTGCACATACCTTGAATTTGGTGGTGCAGAATTTTTTAAAAAACGACAGGGGCGTGCAAGAGATGCTGTCGGTGGCCAGAAGAATTGCGGGACACTTTCGGCGTACAGGCACCACGTACAGAAGACTGGAGCACCACCAAAAACTACTGAACCTGCCCTGCCATCATCTGAAGCAAGAAGTGGTAACGAGGTGGAATTCAACCCTCTATATGCTTCAGAGGTTGGAGGAGCAGCAAAAGGCCATTCAAGCCTATACAATTGAGCACGATATAGGAGGTGGAATGCACCTGTCTCAAGCGCAGTGGAGAATGATTTCAACGTTGTGCAAGGTTCTGATGCCCTTTGAACTTGCCACACGTGAAGTCAGTTCAGACACTGCCAGCCTGAGTCAGGTCATTCCCCTCATCAGGCTTTTGCAGAAGAAGCTGGAGACATTGAAGGAGGAGCTAACACGGAGCGATTCCGCTAGGCATGTGGGACTTGTGGATGGAGCCCTTAATTCGCTTAACAAGGATTCACGGGTGGTCAATCTGTTGAAATCAGAGCACTACATTTTGGCCACCGTGCTCGATCCTAGATTTAAAGCCTACCTTGGATCTCTCTTTCCGGCAGACACAAGTCTGCTGGGGTTGAAAGACCTGCTGGTGAGAAAATTGTCAAGTCAAGCGGAACGCGACCTGTCAACATCTCCTCCTTCACATTCTCCCGCAACTGGGGGTGCGAGGAAAAGGCTCAGAATTCCGAGCCCACCCGCTGGCGGTGATGCAGGGCAGTCTGGAGCGACTGCTGATGCTGACATCTGGTCCGGACTGAAGGACATGACAACGATTACGGACATGTCGTCTACTGTCACTGCATATGATTCTCTCACCATTGAAATAATGGTGGAGGATTATATGAGTGACCGCATCCAAGTAGGCACGTCACACAGTCCGTACTTATACTGGAAGGAAAAAGAGGCAATTTGGAGGCCCTTGCACAAACTGGCTTTATTCTACCTGAGTTGCCCTCCCACAAGTGTGTACTCCGAAAGAGTGTTTAGTGCCGCCGCTCACCTTGTCAGCAATCGGCGTACGAGGTTACATCCAGAAAATGTGGAGAAGATGATGTTCATTAAAATGAATTATAATCAATTCCTCCGTGGAGACATTGACCAGCAGCAATTGCCTCCACAAAGTACACAGGGAGCTGAGATGGTGGATTCCAGTGGGGACGAATTGATAATCTGTGAGGAGGGGGATGTACACGGTGATATATCGGAGGATGATGATGAGGTGGACATCTTGCCTCTGTAGAGCCAGTTTGTGCAAGGAGAGATTAATTGCTTCTTTTTTGGTGGGGGTCCAAACCAACCCGTCATTTCAGTCACAGTCGTGTGGCAGACCCTGTCACTGAAATGATGGGTTGGTTAAAGTGTGCATGTCCTGTTTATACAACATAAGGGTGGGTGGGAGGGCCCAAGGACAATTCCATCTTGCACCTCTTTTTTCTTTAATTTTTCTTTGCGTCATGTGCTGTTTGTGGAATGTTTTTTGGAAGGGCCATCCTGCGTGACACTGCAGTGCCACTCCTAGATGGGCCCGGTGTTTGTGTCGGCCACTAGGGTCGCTTATCTTACTCACACAGCTACCTCATTGCGCCTCTTTTTTTCTTTGCGTCATGTGCTGTTTGGGGAGGGTTTTTTGGAAGGGCCATCCTGCGTGACACTGCAGTGCCACTCCTAGATGAGCACGGTGTTTGTGTCGGCCACTAGGGTCGCTTATCTTACTCACACAGCTACCTCATTGCGCCTCTTTTTTTCTTTGCGTCATGTGCTGTTTGGGGAGGGTTTTTTGGAAGGGCCATCCTGCGTGACACTGCAGTGCCACTCCTAGATGGGCCCGGTGTTTGTGTCGGCCACTAGGGTCGCTTATCTTACTCACACAGCTACCTCATTGCGCCTCTTTTTTTCTTTGCGTCATGTGCTGTTTGTGGAGGGTTTTTTGGAAGGGCCATCCTGCGTGACACTGCAGTGCCACTCCTAGATGGGCCCGGTGTTTGTGTCGGCCACTAGGGTCGCTTATCTTACTCACACAGCTACCTCATTGCGCCTCTTTTTTTCTTTGCGTCATGTGCTGTTTGGGGAGGGTTTTTTGGAAGGGCCATCCTGCGTGACACTGCAGTGCCACTCCTAGATGGGCACGGTGTTTGTGTCGGCCACTAGGGTCGCTTATCTTACTCACACAGCTACCTCATTGCGCCTCTTTTTTTCTTTGCGTCATGTGCTGTTTGGGGAGGGTTTTTTGGAAGGGCCATCCTGCGTGACACTGCAGTGCCACTCCTAGATGGGCCCGGTGTTTGTGTCGGCCACTAGGGTCGCTTATCTTACTCACACAGCTACCTCATTGCGCCTCTTTTATTCTTTGCGTCATGTGCTGTTTGGGGAGGGTTTTTTGGAAGGGCCATCCTGCGTGACACTGCAGTGCCACTCCTAGATGGGCCCGGTGTTTGTGTCGGCCACTAGGGTCGCTTATCTTACTCACACAGCTACCTCATTGCGCCTCTTTTTTTCTTTGCGTCATGTGCTGTTTGGGGAGTGTTTTTTGGAAAGGCCATCCTGCGTGACACTGCAGTGCCACTCCTAGATGGGCACGGTGTTTGTGTCGGCCACTAGGGTCGCTTAGCTTAGTCATCCAGCGACCTAGGTGCAAATTTTAGGACTAAAAATAATATTGTGAGGTGTGAGGTATTCAGAATAGACTGAAAATGAGTGGGAATTATGGTTTTTGTGGTTAATAATACTTTGGGATCAAAATGACCCCCAAATTCTATGATTTAAGCTGTTTTTTAGTGTTTTTTAAAAAAAACACCCGAATCCAAAACACACCCGAATCCGACAAAAAAAATTTGGTGAGGTTTTGCCAAAACGCGGTCGAACCCAAAACACGGCCGCGGAACCGAACCCAAAACCAAAACACAAAACCCGAAAAATTTCAAGTGCACATCTCTAGTATATAGGGGAACATGTTAAAGATTGTAAAGAGCAGACACAGACTTTTGCATCAAAATCTTTGGCAAGTTTGTTGGTGTCATTGTTATCTAATCAGAACACTGAGCTACACTTCTCCATACAGGAAAACTTGAGCCAAAAATGAAAATGAAAATTTGGTTGGAGAATGCTAAAATAGGATAAAGTAAAAAGTTAAAATTAGGGCAAAGTTTCCCAACCTGATGGGTTCTCTTAATGTTTTCCCAGCCTAGTGCTGCCCTTCTCCATTCTACAAGCATTTAACTTGCCTATACAGTAAATAGTGCTATTAATGAATCTTCTCCATGAATGTCCCATCTGTGCATGACAATTTTCCAAATATAGTGGAAAAAGGGGGGGGGGACCTGGATTGTACATCCTATTACTTAAGATATCAAGAGGTGCTATCATGCTGAGGCTTCTAATACTATGCTGGAGGAAGATAGATGCAGATGCACACTCCTAGCACTAAGAACACTGATAGTAAAAATTATTTAAATAAACCCTCACAATTAACATGGAGTATAACTGAAGTTCTTAGCACACATTTGCGCAAATATGCGTGCCCATGTACCGCGGCCAGGTGACTTAATCACATGGGTCCCTAACATTCCTAAATAAGGACTTATCAATGGAAAAAGGGGGGGGGACCTGGATTGCACATTCTATTACTAAATATATCAAGAGGTGCTATCAGGCTGAGGCTTCTAATACTATGCTGGAGGAAGAGAGATTTCAGATCACACATTGATAAGGCCCTATTTAGAGGTAAGTCCTGAATAAATGTATAGAATGTGATAGTATTAGGAATGTTAGGGACCCATGTGATGAAGTCACCTGGCCGCGGTACATGGGCCCGCATATTTGCGCAAATGTGTGCTAAGAACTTCAATTATACTCCATGTTAATTGTGAGAGTTTATTTAAATAATTTTTACTATCAGTGTTCTTAGTGCTAAGAGTGTGCATCTGCATCTCTCTTCCTCCAGCATGACAATTTTCCATCAGTAAATTACTCTTAATTTTTAAAGGGACTGGAACCAACTGGCTACTTTACCATGATGTGTGTAATAATTCGCAATGGTCTTTCTACGGCTACGGCCACACGGGTATGGGTCGTTGGATAGACACAACTTAGGTCGACAGTCATTAGGTCGTCCATGGAAGGTCGACATGCATTAGGTCAACAGGGACAATAGGTCGACATGATCACTAGGTCGACATGTACTAGATCGACAAATCAAAAGGTCGACATGTTTTTTTTTACTGTTTTTGGCGTTGTTTTCTTCGTAAGGGACGGGGAACCCTAATTAGTGCACCGGGTCCCCTCGCATGGCTCGCTTCGCTCACCATGCTTCGGGAAAGGTGCCTCACTCCACTACCGCTTCGCTCGGCACAGTTTACCATTTCAATCATAGTCCACGTGGATCGTTACATATGAAAAAATCCAAAAACTAAAGAAAAAAATGAAAACGCATGTCGACCTTTTGACCTGTCGACCTAGTACATGTCGACATAATGACAATGTCGACCTATTGACCATGTCGACATAATGCATGTCGACCTCCAGTGGTCGACCTAATGACTGTTGACCTAAGCTGTGTCGACCTAACGACCGTATCCCGGCCACACATAGCAGCCAAGCGGGACCCGTTTAGTAGGAGCCACTTGGCCACGGGGAGACTGCACATATGCAGGCTCTCACACATGTGCGGCAGTCGGTTGGGCCGGATGGCAGGACAACGGGGTTTCAATGTGAACACATACATTTCAATGTATGTGTTCACACAGTGCGGCTGTGCCACGCTGTGTTACATTGAAATCCTGTGTGTCACTGGCCGGATCCTGTTCTGCGGGATCCCGCAGAACAGGATCCGTGTGAACACAAAAAACCCCTCCCAGCCAAGCGGGTCCCGTTCAGCGGCACCCACTTGGCCGCTATGTGTGGCCGTAGCCTACTGTAACTCAAAAGAGCATCACGGAGTGGAATGTGAGTTGATCTCATGACCAGTAGCGGCTCCAGGTTAGTTCAAATTTCAAATAGGGGAGCCACACCAACTGTCACCAACTGCCATTTGAAAAGGACTCACTGGCAGTTGGTGTGGCTTCCCTATTTGAATTTTGAATTGAGCTGCAGCCCCACCTCTAGAGCGGTCCCTGCTCATGACCAACCTCTTTAAACATAGAGGACATATTAGTAACTCTAATATTTTAGTACATACATTTGTTCACACCGAAAAATGCACAATTTTCTGGAAATTACATTGCACGAGCAGTTGCCTGCTGGCAATAATAGTTTATAATTTATATGGAGATAGCCATTCTCCTTGGATTAAAAAAGAACTACAGTCAGTATTGTTGAGTTCACCCTCATACTACATAAATAATGTTTTAGCATCCTATAATGTTACAAACATTGGCCCTCATTCCGAGTTGTTCGCTCGGTATTTTTCATCGCATCGCAGTGAAAATCCGCTTAGTACGCATGCGCAAAGTTCGCACTGCGACTGCGCCAAGTAACTTTACTATGAAGAAAGTAATTTTACTCACGGCTTTTTCTTCGCTCCGGCGATCGTAATGTGATTGACAGGAAATGGGTGTTACTGGGCGGAAACACGGCGTTTCAGGGGCGTGTGGCTGAAAACGCTACCGTTTCCAGAAAAAACGCAGGAGTGGCCGGGGAAACGGTGGGAGTGCCTGGGCGAACGCTGGGTGTGTTTGTGACGTCAACCAGGAACGACAAGCACTGAACTGATCGCACAGGCAGAGTAAGTCTGAAGCTACTCAGAAACTGCTAAGTAGTTAGTAATCGCAATATTGCGAATACATCGGTCGCAATTTTAAGAAGCTAAGATTCACTCCCAGTAGGCGGCGGCTTAGCGTGTGTAACTCTGCTAAATTCGCCTTGCGACCGATCAACTCGGAATGAGGGCCATTATATCAAATTAATATCAGTGTAATTTATGAGTGCAGGTTCATTGTGTCTCTCCAAAAGCACTGCAGAGTGTTTACTCCATTGTATTGATGTATTGTGCTCTAATCACTTAATTGCTCCTATATCATGCTAAGTAATAGAAAAAAAAAACACCCAAACAAATAAATTCAAATGATGCTAATGGTATGGTATTATCCTGCTATAGAATAGGTATTGTAAAAATATATTATTATTCCAAAGCATTTATTTAGAAAGTAATTTCTAAAGTTGATAAATGCAGCTTCTAAATTAAGTGAACCACCCAAAATAAAATAATTTAAGTTAAAAAGCTTTTCTTGGAAGAAGAAAAAAAACCATGTCTTTGGAATTTTGGGTTCAAGTAGCCAGTGATATGTGCTGTAATTTTTTCCCTTCTGGAAAAATATTTTAATTTAATTCAACTTACTTTTAATGTATTATTGTTAGGATCTCCTGCTCTGTGCTGCCACGTCGCCATGGCAACCGGGAGGCAAGTGTTAGCGAAGTAACCTGAGCGCAGCTGATACTCCGGTCCGGGTTTTTACTGTGTAGTGGTTACAGGCTCTGTGCACGGCAGGGAATCCGGCGCTGGTTTTGTGCTCACAGTCTGTGAGGTCTGAGTGGGGCGTGGACAGCACCTGCTATATAAACCATCCTCTCAGGCTAGGCAAATGCTGCTGAATCTTTGTTTGTTAGTCAGTTCCAGAGAGTTAGCTAGCACTGTGAGACTTTGTATTTACTTGTTGCTTACTGCGAATAGGCCTTGGGATTCGGTACTTCATTCTGCCAATCCGGACCTAGCAGTAAGACTGGAGTCAGTTGTTTGACCTGCTGGGGTTCTTTTGCTATTCTGTGAACCCAGCAGGTTTGCGGCTGTACTCTCAGACCTGCTTGCTTAATCCTCCCTCACTGTGCAGGGCGTCCAGGTGTCAGTTTAGTGGCAGTAAGCTGAACCTGTGCCCTGCAAGTGGGGGTTAGGATTGTGGATACTCTCCTTGTGTCTATATTTCTATCTCTGACCAAGGAGTTTATTCCCACACCCGTTGGTAACCCTTTGGGGGTTTTTCTGTTGCTCTTAGCAACATAATTTCAGGTGCTCCACATGTTAAATCACTACACCTCGCTTCATTGTCTGCTCTATTCCATCTGAGCATTCCTGACACTAGGGAGACACCCAATTCCTGAGCCTTTGGGCTTCTCTGTTCACCTTGTGTTTATTAGTTATTCCATCACCTCCTGTGTATGTTATGTTATACTGTCTGTGAGTTCGTTTGCTTCGCTTCCCTCTCTGTTCATACACCGGTATACTCCTGTTAGCACTGGTGTGCGTAACATATTCAGCAGCCTTACTCCTGTTGAAATTTTGTGGGAATATGGAGCATACCCCTCAAAATACTTTGCAACAGGTGGTCGATCAGGTGCAGGTCCTGACTCGACAATTTAATGAGATGTCCATTAAAATGAACACCCCGCAGGCCGCTAGCGGAGCTCCCGCAGCAGCAGCGGCAAGTTCAGGGGTTAAGGAGCCGAAAGTAAATCTCCCGGATCATTTTTCTGGAGATCGCTCGCAGTTCTTTTGTTTCAAGGAGAGCTGTAAGCTATATTTCAGGCTTAGGCCCCAGTCTTCTGGGTCGGAGATTCAGTGGGTGGGCATGGTGATTTCCTTGCTACAAGGAGACCCACAGGTCTGGGCATATGGGTTACAGCCTGACTGTCCGTCGCTTAAAAGTGTTGATGCATTTTTTACGGCACTGGGCATTTTGTATGATGACCCTGACAAGATGGCTTCAGCCGAGGCTCAGATTACGGTTCTTAAGCAAGGGCGACGGCCAGCTGAGGTTTATAGTACGGAGTTTCGGAGGTTGGCTCATGATACCCAGTGGAATGACCCAGCCCTGAGAAACCAGTACCGAAGGGGCCTTTCTGACCAGATAAAGGACCAACTGGTACAATATCCCTCGCCTGATAGCTTAGATCAGCTCATGCAGTTATCCATCCGGGTGGATAGACGGCTGAGAGAGCGTAGGCTTGAAAGGGAGACCGCAGTTTCCTTTTTTCCCAAGGGAACCTCAGACTCTGAGGAATATTCCGAGGAGCCTATGCAGATTGGGGCTACCCGCCTCTCCTCGCGTGAGAAGACGCGGAGGAGACAGCAGGGTTTGTGTTTGTACTGTGGGAATAAAGGTCATGTTGTAGTATCATGCCCAGAAAAACCGGAAAACTTCAGGGCCTGAGGGTGATGGGAAATATCCTGTCAGGCCAGAAGTCAGAATTTCCCAAAAAGACTTTTCTCATTCCGGTGACTTTGGAGATCCTCGGTCAAACTGTCAAGACTGAGGCCTTTGTTGACAGTGGGGCCGATGGGGTTTTCATGGACCGTCAATTCGCCCTGGAACACTCTGTTCCCTCAGTACCTTTGGCATCAGAGATTGAGATCTGTGGGTTAAACGGGGAACCGTTGTCCCAGGGTAAAATTACCTCCTGCACCAGCCAAATTCCTTTGTTTATTGGAGCCACACACTCTGAAAAATTGTCTTTTTATGTGACTGTCTGTTCTTTTGCCCCATTGGTTTTGGGTTTACCCTGGTTAAGGGCCCATAACTCTCAATTTGACTGGGTCTCTGGGGAGATTCTTAGTTGGGGTAGTGATTGTTTCAGGAGTTGCTTGAGCCTTCCAGTCAGGCTCTCGCAGCTAAGTTTGCCAGGATTGCCAGGATGTTATGCAGATTTTGCGGATGTGTTCTCCAAAAAAGTTGCGGAGGTACTACCTCCCCATCGCCTCTATGACTGTGCCATTGATTTGTTGCCGGATGCTAAGCTTCCCAAGAGCAGGTTGTACTCCCTGTCACGTCCTGAGACTCAGGCTATGGCAGAGTACATTCAGGAGAACTTGGCTAAGGGATTTATCAGACCCTCACAGTCCCCAGTTGGGTCGGGGTTCTTCTTCGTGGGTAAAAAGGACGGTTCGTTGCGACCCTGCATCGACTTCAGTTGAACCGTATCACGATTAAAAACTCGTACCCACTGCCTCTCATTTCGGTTTTGTTTGACCAGCTTCGCACTGCCACCATTTTTTCTAAGATTGACCTACGCGGTGCTTACAATCTAATCCGAATAAGAAAGGGGGATGAATGGAAGACTGCCTTTAATACCCACTCAGGGCATTATGAATATTTGGTGATGCCTTTTGGGCTCTCTAATGCCCCGGCAGTCTTCCAGGAATTCATGAACGATGTGCTCAGGGAATATTTGGATAGATTCTTAGTTGTTTATCTAGATGACATCCTAATCTTCTCTCATTCCCTGGAGGAACATCGGAAGCATGTACGCTTAGTCCTCCAGAAACTCAGAGACCACCAGCTTGGGGCGAAGCTGGAGAAGTGTGAGTTTGAAGTCCAGCAAATCGCATTTCTAGGGTATATTATCTCCTCAGAAGGTTTCCAAATGGAGGGTTCTAAGGTACAGGCAGTCCTGGATTGGGTGTAGCCCACTGTTCAATATTAATCCTTCTGGATCTCTCGGCAGCATTTGATACCGTGGACCATGGGCTTCTGATTGAGCGACTGATACATTTCTGTGGTCTGGAAGGCACAGTCCTAAGCTGGTTCAAATCATTTCTCACAGGCAGGTCACAGAGAGTATCATCTGGATTATACTCATCACCACCAGTGCCATTGCCATGTGGTGTCCCACAAGGTTCTATACTATCCCCCATGCTTTTTGCAGTATACATGCTCCCATTGGGCGAAATAATCAGGCGCCATGGCCTGGTCTACCACTGCTATGCAGATGATACACAACTGTACTTGTCCTTTGCTCCGGGCACTGATAACCCAATAGCAACCCTAAATGGCTGTCTAGCTGAACTACAGGAGTGGATGAGCGCCAGTTGGCTGCGACTGAACCCGGATAAAACAGAGGTCCTTTTGATACGACCGCAACATCAAAGGACAAGACTGCAGCATAGCCAACCAACTGGACTTACACTGGGGGATTCAGAATTACAGACCAGTGATCGTGTGCGGAATCTTGGCGTTGTCCTGGATAGTGGCTTGACACTTAAACATCAGATATCAGCCACAATCAAATCCTCATTCTTTCACCTGAGGAACATAGCCAGAATCAAGCACTTAATTCCCCCAGATGACATGCCAAAAGTCATACATGCATTTGTATCATCTCGTTTAGACTACTGTAATGCCCTCTACCTTGGTCTACCAGCAAAAGAATTGCAACGCTTACAGCTGGTGCAAAACACAGCTGCCAGGCTATTAACCAACCAGCCCCGTTCTAGCCACATAACACCCATCCTCTACTCCCTTCACTGGCTGCCTGTAAGATGGCGAATCATCTTCAAGATTGGCTTACTGAGTTTCAAAGCATTACATGACCAAGGCCCAAGGTACCTGAAACAGCTTCTGACCCCATACTGCCCCACTCGATTACTGCGATCTGTAGATGAAGGACTTTTAGCAGTACCTAGAATCTACCGTAATTCATCTGGGGGTCGAGCTTTTAGTCATGCGGCTCCGACTCTATGGAACTCACTTCCCCGCACAGTGCGAGAGGCCCCAACTATAGAATCCTTCAAAAGTAGACTCAAGACTTTTCTGTTTACTAAAGCATTTCCATAGTGTCCCTTTTAGTATCTTCATGCTTCTGTATTTTATGAAAATGTACTTCATTATTTTCTGTACTATATTATGCAATGTATCTGTTAAGCGCCTTGAGTCCTATTGGAGAAAGAGCGCTATATAAATAAAATTATTATTATTATTATTATTACTAGTTTGAAGGCGCTTCAGCGTTTTCTGGGCTTTGCGAATTTTTATAGATGGTTTATCGCTGGATTTTCGTCTATAGTGGCCCCCTTGGTGGCACTCACTAAGAAAGGGGCGGATGTTGCTCACTGGTCTTGTGAGGCCAAAGCGGCCTTTGCCCGTCTCAAAAGGGCATTTGTCTCGGCCAAGGTGCTGCGACACCCAGATCCAGAGCGTCCTTTTGTGGTAGAAGTGGATGCCTCTGAGATAGGTATTGGGGCAGTGCTCTCTCAGATGGGGGTGTCTGATAATCACCTTCATCCCTGTGCTTACTTTTCCCGTAAATTTTCGTCTGCCGAGATGAATTATGATGTGGGTAACCGGGAATTGTTGGCTTTAAAGGATGCACTCGTAGAGTGGAGACACTGGCTTGAGGGGGCTAAGTTTGTGGTCTCAATTCTCACCGACCATAAGAATCTGGCATATTTAGAGTCAGCGAAGCGGCTCAATGCCAGGCAGGCACGATGGGCTTTGTTTTTTGCTCGCTTTAATTTTTTGATAACATATCGCCCTGGGTTAAAAAACATCAAGGCTGATGCGCTCTCGCTGAGTTTTGCTCCAGTTCAAGAGACCACCGAGGAGCCATTGCCCATTGTGTCCCCATCATGTATTAAAGTGGGCATTACCCAGGACTTCTTGTCATTAGTCCTTAGAGCACAGGAGCAGGCACCTCCAGACCTTCCGGTAGGTCTCTTGTTTGTGCCTCCTAGGTTAAGACAGCGAGTGTTCCTGGAATTCCATGCCAAGAGGTCGGCATGGCATCCGGGTATTGCCAGAACTCGGGAGTTGCTGTCTAGGGCGGTGTGGTGGCCCTCGGTGGCTAGGGATGTGGATCAGTGGGTTCGGGCATGTGACGTTTGTGCCCGAAATAAAACTCCTAGAGGGGTTCCTGTCGGCCCATTACATCCACTCTCTATTCCGTCTAAGCCATGGACCCACATTTCCGTGGATTTTGTGGTGGACTTGCCCAAGTCCTCGGGGATGACAGCCATTTGGGTTGTCGTTGACAGGTTTTCGAAGATGGCGCATTTCGTTCCACTGGTTGGGTTGCCATCGGCCAGACGCCTGTCTGAGTTATTTATGCAGCATGTTGTGCGCCTCCACGGGTTGCCACTTGATGTGGTCTCTGACCGTGGATCCCAGTTTGTGGCCAAATTCTGGAGGGCATTTTGTTCTGATCTCCAGATTTCTGTGAGCTTGTCGTCAGGCTACCATCCACAGTCTAATGGGCAGACTGAGAGGGTGAACCAGTCCTTGGAGCAGTTCCTCAGGTGTTATGTCTCCAAGTGTCATACTGACTGGGTTGCTCATCTGTCCATGGCGGAGTTTGCCTATAACAACGTGGCTCACTCTGCTACAGGGATCTCTCCCTTCCTTTGTGTGTATGGGCATCATCCTAAGGCCAATTCTTTTGACCCCCTGGATTCCACGCCTGGTGGTTCCTCTGTTGTTTTGGTCCTTAGGGGTATTTGGAGGAAAGTGAAGAAAGCCCTTGTGTCTGTGTCATTAGTGACCAAAAGGGTTTTTGATAAGCGGAGAAGATCCTGCAGCTTCAAATTAGGAGATTTCGTCTGGGGTCCACCAAGAATTTGAAGTTGAGACAGCCATCTCATAAGTTAGGCCCCCGGTTCATCGGTCCTTATAAGATCACCAGGGTTATCAATCCGGTGGCATTTCAGTTAGATCTGCCCCGTTCATTGGGTATCAATAAAACATTTAATTGTTCCCTTTTAAAACTGGCGGTTAGTAATCCTTCTTCCAGTGGAAGACCTTCTCCTCTTCTGATACGGGGTCAGAGGGAGTTTGTGGTTGAAAGGGTTCTTGACTCCAAGATGGTTCGGGGTCGGCTGTCATTTTTGGTGCACTGGAAGGGGTATGGCCCGGAGGAGCGGTCGTGGGTGCGCAGTTGTGATCTTCATGCCCCCAGACTGATACGCTCTTTCTTCTCGCAGTTCCCCGATAAACCCGGTGGTAGGGGTTCTTTTACCCCTCGTCAGAGGGGGGTACTGTTAGGATCTCCTGCTCTGTGCTGCCACGTCGCCATGGCAACCGGGAGGCAAGTGTTAGCGAAGTAACCTGAGCGCAGCTGATACTCCGGTCCGGGTTTTTACTGTGTAGTGGTTACAGGCTCTGTGCATGGCAGGGAATCCGGCGCTGGTTTTGTGCTCACAGTCTGTGAGGTCTGAGTGGGGCGTGGACAGCACCTGCTATATAAACCATCCTCTCAGGCTAGGCAAATGCTGCTGAATATTTGTTTGTTAGTCAGTTCCAGAGAGTTAGCTAGTACTGTGTGACTTTGTATTTACTTGTTGCTTACTGCGAATAGGCCTTGGGATTCGGTACTTCATTCTGCCAATCCGGACCTAGCAGTAAGACTGGAGTCAGTTGTTTGACCTGCTGGGGTTCTTTTGCTATTCTGTGAACCCAGCAGGTTTGCGGCTGTACTCTCAGACCTGCTTGCTTAATCCTCCCTCACTGTGCAGGGCGTCCAGGTGTCAGTTTAGTGGCAGTAAGCTGAACCTGTGCCCTGCAAGTGGGGGTTAGGATTGTGGATACTCTCCTTGTGTCTATATTTCTATCTCTGACCAAGGAGTTTATTCCCACACCCGTTGGTAACCCTTTGGGGGTTTTTCTGTTGCTCTTAGCAACATCATTTCAGGTGCTCCACATGTTAAATCACTACACCTCGCTTCATTGTCCGCTCTATTCCATCTGAGCATTCCTGACACTAGGGAGACACCCAATTCCTGAGCCTTTGGGCTTCTCCGTTCACCTTGTGTTTATTAGTTATTCCATCACCTCCTGTGTATGTTATGTTATACAGTCTGTGAGTTCGTTTGCTTCGCTTCCCTCTCTGTTCATACACCGGTATACTCCTATTAGCACTGGTGTGCGTAACAATTATACTGTTGTTGTTGTTGTTGTTGTTGTTAGTATTATTTGTCTTAGAATAATTTGCATATATTTTAAAAGAATGTATGTACTGGAAAGTGTTTTATAGCCATTACTAAATTAATTTAGACTTTATAGTATTAACCTGTTCTTATTTATAGTATTATTCCTGTTCATATCGAACAAAATAATTTGCTTAAAATTCTTATTTTTTCAGAGCAAAATAACCTGTTACTTTAGAATGTGTGTTGTACTTTTTAATTGTGAATATTTGAAACAACTGTTTTACAGTTTTGTGATTGGTTATAAGGTATACTGAAGCAGTGATTGAAAGACACAACAGATATAATGATTCTATTACATTATTTTAAGTAACGAAAAAGATTATTTTAGTTTGGCCTTTATGTTAGAGATCGATAATTTGTTTATCAGTTCCCAACTAATCTTCAGTATACAGTTTCTACACGAAAATTGTCCAGGTCATGACGTGAACCAACAGACTGTAATGCAATAAGGGATCTGCTTTGGCATCCCCAATCAGACCAAGAATGTATAGTATGTGTCTACAGAGGTATTTATGACCTTCACAAATATGCTGTCTATGTAAAATTTGCTGAATTTATCAATAAGGACTGTCAAAGTCAGAAAAATATCATGCTACACGTTGCCATATATCCACCCCATGCGCGTGCCTGCTGCACGTGCACATTCTCTCCCGTGCGTGCGGATACTCGCAGTTGCGTGACGGCGCCCCTACGGGCGTGCGCTTGAGCGCATGGTATGTGCATTTACGGTAGAGTTTGTGTGCGTCTAGCGGGCGACTCAATCGTTAAATAATAAAACCAAATAGTATGTTTTATAGATAATGTTCCCCTTAGTGATAACTGTAAGTTTGTTTAATGTGACTTGTTCACGGACTTGGGAATCCCTCTTTACGTGGTACAAAGGGTCTGATTAAGGTTGAACAGTGGTGTCTGGTACCTAACCGAAGAGTATTTTAATAGCAATAATCCGGTGTTGGTTAGGTAAAGATTAATCGCTCCTGCATATAGTTATGGCCATTAGTAGTTTCTGGACATTTCTTATATTTGCAGTTCATTATCCATGCGGCGGGAATCCGGAGATTCCCTCCCACCTGAGCAGTTTGATATAGTCACAGCCCACCTGTTCAAACTAACCTATGACCTTTTGTTATGATGCGAGCAGACATTCCTGTGTCCAATGAACAATGAGATTATAGGTCCCTTTGTAGTATACTGTATGCAGTGTATATAAGATCAGCCAGCCTGGACAGCTCAGTCTCTCTCACTCCACAAACGGTTTTCATATTGACTAACTCTGAGCTGGTACCAGGAATAGCGCAGCGATCATTCCCAGTGTGCGTAAGTAATTCTCTGTAATCAACTCGCTCTTTGTTTGTATTGGCCATATTCTCTCTCTCAGTTATAGTGTAAGATTGTAACGTTATTGTATATTTCTGTCTAGATATTCTGTTAGAATTATATGTTAGCTTGTAGTGTATGACTTGTAAACTGTTTACCCCTTTTCGATATAACTAAAAGCTTGTTAGTAAAGGTGTTGGAACCTTAGCACGGTATCGTGTGTTCATTACATTGCAGTGGGTAATAGGAGCGTCTCGATCGCTCAAACAGCTTTAGGATTAACAAGGTTAAGCAGCGTTATATCGCTACAGTGTTTCAGTACAAGGTTTACAGTATAAGAGTACCCTTTCTGTTTGTTACATTCAAGGTTTACTGATTGTCATCTTGTGAGCGTCTGCGCCGCTCGTGATCTCCTCGTGGTCTCGAGCGTCCGCTACACTGGTAGCGTAGCATTACGGTAGTCGCCCGCCTATAGCGTGCTCGACACCACGCATTAAGCTGTGAGCGAGCGTGCCGCATGTGCGTCTCGATCACGGCCGAGCGTATGCTACGCTAAGCACGTACCCTTACGGTACCCCATACGCCAATTGCGTACTGAGTCTCTTACCCATATAGTGAAGGTTATAAGGTAATCAAATCAGCATTATCAGGACATTGTGCTTATTAAGTATCTGTGGTGTCCTACCAAATACTACAGTACATTACAACCTTTTATAGGATCTGTAGACACACTCAGCTAATATTACTTTGCTGAATTATCAATCAGTTATTATTGATAGTATTGTAATCTGTTTGGCTGTGGCTAATTTCTTCTACAGAGCCTGTATAATGGGTCACATTAGCAAGACACCTATAGATCTCTAGCTCTCAGTGGCAATGGCAATGCCACCCTCTACACAAGCATAGATAATTTCTTATAGTCTTCCTTCTACATCCCTTTGTGTCATTACAATAATCGTGCTCTGCAAAATTATGTATTGTTCAGTGGTGACCTTTAAATAGAGGTTCATCAGGGCGCTTACTCTCTACCTTACTAGGGATGTCTTCACTTTATCCAACTCCTCCCTTAGACATGTTCAGACTTGTGCTGCTCCCCAAGTGCTTTATCATTTCTGAAAGTCCATGGAGGGAATATGATGCACTTGTTGAAATCGTCCATAGCTACTGTTGCATTACGCAGTGGACAATTTTCCCTTGGTACAATAAATGACCTCCGATGGCATGATTGTCCACATTCTTCTGCTGTAAAGTACAGTATATTTTTTGAGATATGAACTATCCTCCACCAGTTTGAATTCCCGCACTTACTGTACTTCAGTATTGGAAGTATTTTATTTCTACAATTCATAATGAACATACAGTAATTGACCCTGTATTTGTAAAAATAGTTCAATGCTCTCTACAGACAGGTATTTTTCCTGAACCACTAAAGGAACTGTTAGACCTGTTCTTAAAAAAACTAATTTACAGTAGATCGCAACTGCATGACCAACTACAGACTGGTATCAAACCTTGCTTTTCTAGGAAAGGTAACTGAGAAAGTGGCTGCAACTCAACTAGAAGTCCGACTATCAACCCATGATATTTCTGATCCATTCCAGTCAGGACTCCAGAGAAGACATAGCACTTAAACAGCCCTGGTATGTGTGCTAACGGTCTTCTGATGGTGAGAGACAGAGGTGACTGTTCAATCTTAATCCTTCTGGATCTCTCTTAAGCATTTGATCCAGGGGACTATGGGAGCTTGGGCTTCATGTTGGGCTTCGCTGAAGAAGCCGGTTTTAAGAAGCACACTGACCAGTGTAATAAAAGAAAATAAAGTACAAAATTGCCCAATGTGCTCTCATTCTCCTTGTTACAGAAAGCTACTGTATATAAATGAGGCTAAGCCAAAAGCAGTATCTGAAATATAGAAATGTTAGTGAAAGGGGTGATACTGAAGGGAAGACTTACATACTGTATGCTTATTCCTCTTTGTAGGAGTGCAAACTCGTGTTTGTTCAGTCAACCAGTATATGGGCAGAATTTGGGTCTCAGTCACACACTGCTCCTCTTTACTAATGGTAATGTGTCCTTGTGATGCATTATTCAATTTTCCCATGTGTCTCAAATATTGATTTACACTGCATAACTTCATGGGATGGATTCCCTGGAGGATGTTCATGCGTATGAAACTATGCCCCACACTCCTTTGCTTCTCCTCCAGAATGTGTTCATATATTGTGTATGGGTAGAATAGGGTTGCTATATTTCAAAAATTAACACATTCGTGGGGATCCCACTGGCGCAGTTAAACAGCACCTCAGCTATACCGGCACATCTCCTGGCTCTCTCTGACTGTCTCTGCCCAATCCCCAGCTGCTGTCTCTGTGTCTATTGACTCCTCGGTTCTCTTTCACTGTCTCTATGTCCTATTACCATCACCAGTCTCTGTGTGCTGTTGCTCCCTGAATGTCTCTGTTCAATCCCCAGCTAAGTAACCTGCGGATTACTCAGATGACCGATGTTTATGCAGATGATCTGATGCTGCATCTTCGGACGCAGCAGATCACAAAAGGTGGCATTAGGTGTCCTTCTACTACAGGTGCCTCCAGCTGCTATTACATATTTTAGCACAGACGCTGCGTACAAAGGGCCTACTGTAATTCATGTGTGTAAGGAATTACACAGCCACAAGAAAGCAGCTGTGTAATTCTGTGTCAATAAAATTCAAATGCAGCCGGAGGCATCTGTAGGAGATAGACGCCTCCTGTAAGCATTTGCGAGATCTATGTGGTGCATCTGAGGACACAGCCTTGGATCACCATTGTGACCATCGGTCGTGATTTATGATGGCTTCAGGCAACGGACAACCTGTGTAAGCTGAAGCTTAGTCAAACTGGTCATAGGTTTTGGACACCCGGTTCCATGAAGTCTGTGTACAACGACACAGACCCTTGACACGTCACACCTTTAAATTGGGGGCAACATGCGACCATTTTTAAGAACGGTGCTGGACGCCACCCCCGAATTGCCACATAATGTCAATCATGCTGCGGCTGACAGTGATATCACAAAAAACGTTCTGCACATGCGCAGACCCCAAAACATTGTATTTGTAGGTAAACCATCGGGTTTGCAAACAAATATGAATTAGGCCCAAAGATGCAGCATCTGTACAAAACAACCCATCTTAGAATCAGGCCCATAGATTGGAGATTGAGTACAAGACACAAATCAAGTTGATTTGCAATATCTGGTATGGTTTTCTACGGTCTTAATGGTAAGTGATAATCTATGTAATAAAGCTGAGATGCCCTAAGGAGACATTGGGCCTGATTGTAAGTCAAACCCAGAGCCATATGTGGCCATATTCTGAAAGCAAATATTTTGGTAACCGAACGTAATGCGACTATACACATGGCTTCATGCAAACGCATCGTGCCAGCCCAGTATTGCCATTTGCAGACATATTAGACATCATTAGCATTGGGACTTACATCTGCCCAATGCTGGGAGCAAGAGATCCTCTTGGCACAAGTACAACTGAGAATAGGACGTAACTCAAGCTACACAACACTCCACAGACACACCCACAAAACTGGTCACTAGTGTGCATTGCATTCTTGGTGCCCAGGTGAACCTATTTAGTGGTCACAGGGACATCTTTTTGTCTCAGTATCCCCTGCTTTGCTAAAATCTGACATACAGAGCTGCATGTGTGTAGATCCATTCTGTCACAACTGAGGGCCTGAGCTGACGGGAGGCAGCCTCAGTTGTAGGGGCTGAGATGTACCGGAACCTGGGAGGTTGTATCAGACCCCTGGACATGTAAGTAACATGAATAATAACTGCCCGAAGGCGTGACCACGACAACTTGGATAAAAGTCAATGATGTTTATTATGACAACTCCGCAACACAGCAGCAGTAAAAGAAAACGTAAAAGTCAGCAAAGAATAAATACAGTTCCTGGGTACTACAGGATGGCAGGAGCCACAGGGCACTGGTAGTGTGAGATAGTTCTTATGATCTTCTAGATGGAAAGTCCTTACCAGGCCCGACTGTAGCAATGGAGATAACCCAGGATTGTGCCAGCTGGTGTTCCAGGAAAAGCTGGGTTGCTGAAGATAAAACAGCTGCTGTGGATACTGGCTGGAACCAGACTGTTGTTAGCACGGAGTGGATACTGGCTGGAACCAGTTAAATAATAAATGAACTTGGGAGCGATGAAATATGAACTGAAATGTAGAACTTGAGAGCGGAGAAATAATAATACCGGTGGAGAGTGGTAAAGTGTAGAAAGGACACCGGCCCTTTAAGGGAAGCTGTACTCTGCTGGAAGCTGAGCTGGAAGCAGGTAATGTTGTAGCTGGAAACAGATGAATCCACAATGGATTGGAGAGTCAGGCTACACCGCAGGTGGAATGCTGGTGCGGGTCTCTATGGTGGAAGTCTTGAGACAGGAGCTGGAACCTGGAAGACATTCACAGGAGAGAGACAAACAGGAACTAGGTTTGACAACCAAAGCACTGACGCCTTCCTTGCTCAGGCACAGTGTATTTATACCTGCAGCAAGGAAGGGATTGGCTAGGCAATTATGCAGATTATCAATACTGAGAACAGATTGGTGGAAATGATCAGCTGACAGAATCCAAGATGGCTGCGCCCATGCAGACACTTGGAGGGAAGTTTGGTTTGTAATCCATGTGGTAATGAAAACAGTAATGGCGGCGCCGGCCACCGGAGACAGGAGGCGCCAGGCTGACAGATGCACATCCAACCACGCGGACACAGCGGAGGCCGCGGCTGACGTAATCGCCACTCAGACACTCTGCATGCAGAAGTTCAGGGACGGCGGCGGAGGCCGCGGGAGACGCCATGCCAGGTGTAATATGGCGTTTACTGTGACAGCGTCCCAGAGTGACAGGAGAGGATACAGGAATGTACACATCAGGATAACAGATGGAATCCGGTCCTGGAGCGCTGAGCCAGCCTTAGGAGGCATCTGATGGGTAAGAAATGGCGTCCAGATACCTGGATCGTGACAGCACCCCCCCCTTTAGGAGTGGCCCCAGGACACTTCTTTGGCTTTTGAGGAAACTTGGAATGGAATCTCCGGACCAAGGCAGGAGCATGGACATCAGAAGCATTGGTCCATGAACGTTCCTCAGGACCATAACCCTTCCAGTCGATAAGATATTGTAGTTGACCGTAACGGTGACGTGAGTCCAGGATCTTGGCCACTTCATACTCAACGCCTCGTTGAGTTTGGACTTTCGGAGTTGGAGGAAGTGAGGAATGAAACCGATTCAAGATCAGCGGTTTCAACAGGGAAACATGGAATGTCCTGGGTATTTTTAAGAAGGGAGGCAACTGAAGTCTGTAAGCAACAGGATTGATGACTTGTTCAATCTTGAAAGGACCGATATAGCGAGGTGCAAACTTCATACTGGGAACTCTTAACCTCAAATTCTTCGTGGATAACCATACCCGATCACCCACCTTGAGAGCAGGAACTGCTCGACGCTTCTTATCCGCAAACTTCTTGTACCTGAACGATGCCTTGAGCAGAGCTGATCGTACGCTCTTCCAGATATTGGCAAACTGATGCAAGGTGATATCCACTGCGGGAACAGAAGTTGCTGGAAGCGGTTGGAACTCAGGGACTTTAGGGTGGAATCCAAAGTTAGTGAAGAATGGTGTTGAAGCAGATGAAGAATGATACTGGTTGTTATGACAGAACTCGGCCCAGGGAAGTAATTGAACCCAGTCATCTTGAGAGGAGGACACATAGATGCGGAGGAAGGCCTCCAAGACCTGATTCACCCTCTCGGTTTGACCATTGGTCTGAGGATGGTAAGCCGTGGAAAACTTTAGCTTGACTTGGAGGACTTGACATAAACTTCGCCAGAATTTGGCTGTGAATTGAACTCCTCGATCTGAGATAATTTCTTCAGGAAGACCGTGGAGTCGGAAGATCTCTTGTATGAATACTTGAGCCAACTTGGAAGCTGACGGAAGACCGGTGAGAGGAATGAAGTGTGCCATCTTGGTGAACCGGTCAACTACCACCCAGATGGTATTGAACTTGTTGCACATGGGTAAGTCTGTAATGAAATCCATCGACAAGTGGGTCCATGGTCGACGGGGAACGGATAGTGGAACCAGTTGCCCCGCAGGCGACTGGCGGGATACTTTATGTTGGGCACACTTTGGGCAAGATGCAATAAACTCCAAGACGTCCTTTTTCAGAGTTGGCCACCAATAGGACCTAGAGATAAACTCCAGGGTTTTTTGGATACCTGTATGTCCGGCAAAACGGGAAGCATGGGCCCAATGCATGAGCTTCTTCCTTAGCATCGGCTTCACAAAACTTTTCCCTGATGGGGGCGTAGAGTCCATCCCTACCGTGGAGAATGCCAACGGATTTATAATAGGATGCTTGTCTGAAGACTCTGACTCATTTTCTTGCTCCCATGAGCGGGAAAGGGCATCGGCCTTGCGATTCTGAGAACCCGGACAGAACTGGAGTTTAAAGTCGAACCTGGAAAAGAAAAGTGCCCATCTGGCCTGACGAGGGTTGAGACATTGTGCGCCCTTCAGGTATAAAAGGTTCTTGTGGTCTGTAAGTATGGTGATTGAATGAGAAGCTCCCTCCAACAGATACCTCCACTCTTCTAGAGCGAGCTTGATGGCTAGCAACTCCTGGTCGCCAATGGCATAGTTGCGCTCAGCTGGGGAGAACTTCCGGGAGAAGAAACTTCAAGGGTGTAAATGGCCATCTTTAGCCCTCTGAGATAACACCGCTCCTACTCCAACGGAGGAGGCATCCACCTCTAAGATGAAAGGAGAGTCGATGTCAGGCTGTTTCAGAACAGGCGCCACAATGGTGGAAAAGTCTCGTATAAACTTTCGGTAATAGTTGGCGAACCCTAAGAACCTCTGGACCCCTTTGAGGGTTAAGGGTACCGGCCAATTTTGGATTGCTTGTAGTTTCTCAGGATCCATCTCTAGTCCGGAACCGGACACAATGTACCCTAGAAACGGAATGGACTTGACTTCAAAGACGCATTTTTCTAATTTGCAATAGAGATGATTGACACGGAGATGGGACAGAACCTCTTTAACCCAAAAACGATGTTCCTCTAAATCGTTGGCAAAAATGAGGATATCGTCTAGATAGACCACGACATGACGGTATAGAATGTCTCTGAAGATCTCATTGACAAAATGCTGGAAGACAGCTGGAGCATTGCTCAATCCGAAGGGCATGACGAGGTACTCATAATGTCCGTCACGGGTGTTAAAGGCGGTCTTCCACTCGTCACCCTCACGGATCCGGATGAGATTGTATGCACCTCGCAAGTCCAGCTTTGTAAAGATGGTAGCTCCGCTAACTCTGTCAAAGAGCTCAGTAATCAGGGGTAAAGGATAACGGTTCTTGATGGTAATGTCGTTCAAACCTCTGTAGTCGATGCACGGCCGCAGACCACCATCTTTCTTTTTTACAAAAAAGAAGCCTGCGCCGGCTGGAGAAGAAGAAGGTCGAATGAACCCCTTTGCTAGGTTCTCTTTAATATATTCCTCCATAGAATGCGTCTCAGGCAGAGACAATGGATAAGTTCGGCCTCGAGGTGGAACCTTCCCTGGAACGAGATCAATCGGACAGTCCCATTCTCTATGAGGAGGAAGGATATCAGCAGAAGCTTTACTGAACACATCCGTGAAATCTTGATATGGAGGAGGTGGAACATCAGACGACCTGGGGGAGGAAGAACAGACAGGCAATACTTTAAACAAACATGTCTCAGCACAGGAGGAACCCCATGCCAGGATTTGCGTAGTCGTCCAATCAATTGTAGGATTGTGAAGACGGAGCCATGGAAGGCCCAGGACCACAGGATGTGTGGCTCTTGGAATCACTAAAAGTGAAATAAGTTCGGAATGAAGAACTCCCACTCTCAGACGAACTGGTAGAGTCCTTAGAGCAATAACTGTATCAAAAATTTTACTGCCATCCACGGCAGTTAAGGAGATGGACGAAGGAAGTCTCTCGGTGGGTAGGGACCACCGTTTAACATAGGCTTCGGTAATAAAGTTCCCAGCTGCTCCGGAATCAAGGAGGGCAATGACGTTCCGATAACGTTGAGCAATTTGGAGCGACACTGGGAGATTACAATCATGAGGAGATGGAGAGGAGATCATTATTCCTTGCCGGCCCTCTCCTGGGCGAGCTAGGGTTTGGAGTTTTCCCGGACGTTCGGGACAGGCATTGATGGTGTGAGACGGAGCTGCACAGTAAAGGCAAAGAGACTCAGAGAGACGTCTTCGGCGCTCAGCAGGAGTTAAACGGGAACGGCCAAGTTGCATGGGCTCATCTTTAGATGGTGACAGTTGACGAGGAGGAGGAGCAGAAGATTTTGGAGCAGATGATCTTCCACGCTCAGTTGCTCTCTCTCTGAAACGTAAATCAACTTTCGTGCAGAGTGAGATTAGCTCATCTAACTTAGAAGGTAAGTCTCTGGTAGCTAACTCATCTTTAATACGCTCAGATAAGCCATGCCAGAATGCAGCATACAGGGCCTCGTCGTTCCATGCCAGTTCGGATGCCAGGATCTGGAACTGTATCAGATATTGTCCTACAGTACGTGACCCCTGGCGTAAACGGAGAATCTCGGATGAAGCTGAGGTTACCCGGCCTGGCTCGTCGAAGATGCGCCTGAATGTTGACACGAAGGCAGTGTAGGAAGATAGCAGGGTGTCGGACCTCTCCCATAACGGTGATGCCCAATCAAGGGCTGAGCCACTGAGAAGAGAAATAATGTAGGCAATTTTTGTACGGTCACTGGGAAAATTGCCAGGTTGTAGCTCAAACTGAATCTCACACTGGTTGAGAAATCCCCTGCAGAATCTTGGAGATCCGTCAAATTTTGCTGGCGTTGGAAGATGAAGACGTGGAGCAGAAATGGGTAAGGTGGGTGGGGTTATAGCTGGAGTCACTGTGGTTGACGCACCAGACGCGCCTGATCCACGGAGAGTTGTCTGAATCCCATCCAGTTGAGTAGAGAGATCCTGGAGACAGCGGATGATGTGGCCCTGTGCAGCCTCCTGATGTTCTAGTCGGGCTGCCAGTTCTTGCATCGGCCTGGCCACTTGATCCTGGTCTCCGGCTGGATTCATTAGGTCAGTGCTTACTGTCACAACTGAGGGCCTGAGCTGACGGGAGGCAGCCTCAGTTGTAGGGGCTGAGATGTACCGGAACCTGGGAGGTTGTATCAGACCCCTGGACATGTAAGTAACATGAATAATAACTGCCCGAAGGCGTGACCACGACAACTTGGATAAAAGTCAATGATGTTTATTATGACAACTCCGCAACACAGCAGCAGTAAAAGAAAACGTAAAAGTCAGCAAAGAATAAATACAGTTCCTGGGTACTACAGGATGGCAGGAGCCACAGGGCACTGGTAGTGTGAGATAGTTCTTATGATCTTCTAGATGGAAAGTCCTTACCAGGCCCGACTGTAGCAATGGAGATAACCCAGGATTGTGCCAGCTGGTGTTCCAGGAAAAGCTGGGTTGCTGAAGATAAAACAGCTGCTGTGGATACTGGCTGGAACCAGACTGTTGTTAGCACGGAGTGGATACTGGCTGGAACCAGTTAAATAATAAATGAACTTGGGAGCGATGAAATATGAACTGAAATGTAGAACTTGAGAGCGGAGAAATAATAATACCGGTGGAGAGTGGTAAAGTGTAGAAAGGACACCGGCCCTTTAAGGGAAGCTGTACTCTGCTGGAAGCTGAGCTGGAAGCAGGTAATGTTGTAGCTGGAAACAGATGAATCCACAATGGATTGGAGAGTCAGGCTACACCGCAGGTGGAATGCTGGTGCGGGTCTCTATGGTGGAAGTCTTGAGACAGGAGCTGGAACCTGGAAGACAATCACAGGAGAGAGACAAACAGGAACTAGGTTTGACAACCAAAGCACTGACGCCTTCCTTGCTCAGGCACAGTGTATTTATACCTGCAGCAAGGAAGGGATTGGCTAGGCAATTATGCAGATTATCAATACTGAGAACAGATTGGTGGAAATGATCAGCTGACAGAATCCAAGATGGCTGCGCCCATGCAGACACTTGGAGGGAAGTTTGGTTTGTAATCCATGTGGTAATGAAAACAGTAATGGCGGCGCCGGCCACCGGAGACAGGAGGCGCCAGGCTGACAGATGCACATCCAACCACGCGGACACAGCGGAGGCCGCGGCTGACGTAATCGCCACTCAGACACTCTGCATGCAGAAGTTCAGGGACGGCGGCGGAGGCCGCGGGAGACGCCATGCCAGGTGTAATATGGCGTTTACTGTGACAGCGTCCCAGAGTGACAGGAGAGGATACAGGAATGTACACATCAGGATAACAGATGGAATCCGGTCCTGGAGCGCTGAGCCAGCCTTAGGAGGCATCTGATGGGTAAGAAATGGCGTCCAGATACCCGGATCGTGACACATTCATTTCTGTATAATTTAGTTTCTTTCTTTTATTTTTCTGCAGTAGTCAGCTTAAGATCAGAACATTGGCGGGGGGGGGGGGAGATGTATTAAGCCTGGAGAATTGATAAAGCAGTGATAATGAAGTGATGAGTGGAAGGTGATGACGCACCAGCCAATGATGACTGTTGCGTTATCACCTTGCACTTATCACTTCTTCATAACTGCTTTATCACTTCTCCAAGCTTAATACATTTGCCCCAGGTTTCCTTGTGGAGGACTAAAGGTTTGAACTATTCACTGTAGTTTAATAACAATGCAGTCAATATAAAATATACATTATGGGGTATATTCAATTGAAGTCGGATCCATTCCGACATTCATTTGTCTGAATGGATCCGGCCTAGGCTATTCAATGCATTCTCAATTCAACTTTAAAAAAAGTCGAACTGAGATGCAGGAGCTGAGAAAGGGGAGAGCCGCGTGCAGATGGGGGAGAGCAGCGCAACAGCAGCGGCTATATAGCTGCTGCTGTAGTGCTGCTCTAACCCATCTGCCCGCGGCTTTCCCCTGTGTCCCCCTCCCCGTCTCTCTGCCTCTCCCCGTCCCTCCTCTCCCTGTACCCACTTGCTGGAGCTGGGTGGATGCTGCTGTGAGCGGCGGCTGTGACATCCTCCGACGCTCCTCTTTGTCTGCCCGCGGCTTTCCCGGTTTCAGATCACTCATCTCACTTCGACTTTTTTTAAAGTCGAATTGAGATGGTTTTGGCCCCGTTTTCAACACAAGCACATGGATCAGCAGCTATTCCTCTGATCCACGTGCTTTTCGACAAGTCGAATTCTTCGACTTGTCGAATAATTTGTGGTTATATTGAATAGGTCGGAACCCCTTCCGACCTAAAAAAGTTGAAAACTGCCATCTTTTTCGACAGGCGGCAGCTTTAGACTTCAATTGAATATACCCCTATAAATCCCAGGTTCTCAAACTTCAGGACCCCATACAGTTCATGTTTTCCAGGTCACCCAGCAGCTGCACTGTGTATCACCAACTGTCACATTTTAAAAATCTACAGGTGACCTGGAAAACGTGATCTGTGTGGGATTCTGAGGACCGAGTTTGAGAACCCGTGTTATAAATTATTTAACTGAGTGCTTTAAGCTTGTATAAGGGACAGATTAATATGTTTATGTACCTCTTGTCCTTCTTACAAGGACATGGGGGTGGTATGCTACAGTCAGTGGTGCAAGTGTGTGGGTACGGGTGGGTACGGCGTACCCGTAAGAATTTAGCCATGGGTACGCCGTACCCACACCGACGGGCCGCCGCTCCTCTTCCCTCCCTCCCTCTGCTGCTCCCCGCCGTCCCCGCCGCACCGCCGCTGATGTGAGGGAAGAAGAGCGCAGCCTGCGCCTCTCCTTCCCCTCAGTCTCCGGCGGGTGTCTCAGGTTAATTCAGCGCCGATCCGTGAGCCAATCAGAGCTCGCACCCGCGAGCTCTGATTGGCTCACGGATCGGCGCTGAATTAAACTGAGACTCCCACCGGAGACTGAGGGGAAGGAGAGGGTGCAGGATGCGCTCTCCTTCCCTCACACAGACAGGACGGCAACGGCAGCGGCAGCGGTGAGCAGGGGAGGGGTGGCATGTATACCTGACACTGGGGGATATCTGGCACTGGGGGGGCATGTTATACCTGGCACTGGGGGATATCTGGCACTGGGGGCATATCTGGCACTGGGGGATATCTGGCACTGGGGAGGCATTTATACCTGGCACTGGGGGATATCTGGCACTGGGGAGGCATGTATACCTGGCACTGGGAGCATATCTGGCACTGGGGGACTTGTGTACCTGGCACTGGGAGCATATCTGGCACTGGGGGGGGACTTGTGTACCTGGCACTGTGGCCATATCTGGCACTGCGGAGACATGTGTATCTGGCACTGGGGCATTTCTGACACTGAGGGCATATCTGGCAATGGGGGCATACTTGTGTATCTGGCACTGGGGGCATTTCTGTATCTGGCACTGGGGGCATATCTGGCACTGTGGGCATATCTGGCACTGGGGGCATACTTGTGTATCTGGCACTGGGGGCATATCTGGCACTGTGGGGGCATTTCTGTATCTGGCACTGGGGGGCAATGTATATTTGACACAGTGGGGGCATTTGTGTATCTGGCACTGTGGGGCAATGTGTATCTGGCACTCTGGGGACATTTGTGTATCTGGCACTCTGGGGGCATTTGTGTATCTGGCACTGTGGGGCAATGTGTATCTGGCACTGTGAGGCAATGTGTATCTGGCACTGTGAGGCAATGTGTATCTGGCACTCTGGGGACATTTGTGTATCTGGCACTCTGGGAGCATTTGTGTATCTGGCACAGTGAGGCAATGTGTATCTGGCACTGTGGGGCAATGTATATCTGGCACTGTGGGGCAATGTGTATCTGGCACTATTGGGGTCATACGTGTATCTGCCCCTCCCCCCATATGTGTATCACGCCCCCATTTTCATTGGCCACACCCCATGTGGCATTTGGCCACACCCATTTTTTGCACGCGCGCGCCTTAGGCGCGCTCACACAGTACCCGTAAGACATTTTTTCTACTTGCACCACTGGCTACAGTCCATCCCCACCCCTGGCTCTGGGGAAAGTTGAGTTTGTAAAAAGTATTTAGCTTGATTGCATGGAACATTCTTTTGCAAGAGGATGCTGTCTGCACAATATAAGGATTTCAAAAGATCTAATTCCTTTGTAAACAGTCTTCTGAAAAAAGAGCATTGACAGACGTTGTGATGTAAATTACTGTGACTGTAGTTCATAGGATATAGAAAAATGTGAAGTTTAAGACTGTTAATACACGAGAGAAAAACTTGCACCTGCAGTGCTAATATGAAGATGCACAACAGGGCGCCACTTGCTGAAATTGTTAAGTAAGATGAGAAAAATTATATTTTCAGTTTTCGCACAGCAAGACATTGACAAAGGCTTCTTGTTAAAGTGACAGGCTAAGTGACATAATTGTATTAAAGACAGATCAAAAATGTTATACAAAAAATGCAGTTTATAATAAACATGTTCCTGCAAACAGCAGATACATAACCATAACAACATCTAGTCTACTAATGGTTTATGGTAATGTCTAGCCCATGGGTCTTCATCCTGTGGCCCTCCAGCTGCTGTGAAACTACACATCCCAGCATGCCCTGCCACAGTTTTGCTATTAAGGTATGCTAAAACTGAGGCAGGGCATGCTGGGATGTGTAGTTCCACAGCAGCTGGAGGGTCGCAGGTTGAAGACCCATGGTCTAGCCTATATAATTGGATTTTATATATATATATATATATATATATATAGGTAGAATATCCCATATCCAAATATTCCGAAATACAGAATTTTTTGAGTGAGATAGTAAAACTTTTGTTTTCTGATGCCTCAATGTACACAAACTTTGTTTTATACACAAAGTTCTTAAAAATATTGTATTAAATGACATTCAGGCTGTGTCTATAAGGTGTATATGAATCATAAATGCATTATGGTATGCAATTATTCCAAAATACGGAAAAATCTGATATCCAAAATACTCCTGGTCACAATCATTTTGGATAAGGGATACTCAACCTGTATGTATAATTGTATATATATATATATATATATATATATATATATATACACATATATCTATCTATCTATCTATCTATCTATCTATCTATCTATCTATCTATCTATCTATCTATCTAAAGAGTGATAATAATGATGTCATCATTTTGAAAAGTATTGTCAGTTGGCCTGAACTCTGACCACTCCCATCGGTGTTAATGATGTGACTTCCAGAGAGTTCTGACATAACACACATCTACAGTCTCCAAACACCTCTGTTATTTATTTCCATATCACATAACATCTCATGATGAAAATAGAGACTCTCCTTATAACCATCAATAAAACAGCACAACATTAATCACAACCAAAAATGTATAATAGTATAAAAGAAAGGCAAAGGGCACACAGGAATGCACAGGCTGTATACAGTATGGAAAAATAAATACTCTTTAGAGGAGAAAAACAGAGGCTGTCCCCAAAAGTACAACAGTAAAGACCAAAGGAAAAAAGGTAATGCTAAGGAATTTCTAAATAAGAAGCGCTCATTAATTAAAAGCATCCAACGGAGTGGGCCCGAAAACAATAAGTCTCTACAGCAACAGCCAATTAAAAATGTAAATAATGTGGATAAAGAGCCACCCCTACATAACATGTATTGAGGATGACCACCCTTAATTAGTGTACTGTTGTACTTGTCTCTACATAAGATGGAGGCCTTCATCTGACATACTGTAGTGACAAAACTCACCCAGTCAAAGGGAGTGTGCCTCATAACCACATTTGCGCCTTTAGGTATATAGTTCCCAAGACATAATGGAGTCCTGAGAGATGGTAAGACAATAATTAACTGATGATATTGGGGATCATTCCGTCCCATTTGCACGCTGCAATTTTTCACAGCCGTGTGCCAGGTGCGTTGTTGCCTGGCGACGGCCTTTCGCCAATCAGCGACAAGAACAGCAAGGGATGCCATCGCAGCGGAGCCCGCAAGAAGATTGACAGCAGGGAGGCGGAACTGGGTGTCAACTGACCGTTTTCTGGGAGTGGTGAGGGAAACGCAGGTGTGTCGAGGCATTTGCGGGGTGGGTGTCTGACGTTAATTCCAGGACCTGACAGGCTGAAGAGATCGCAGTGGCTGAGTAAGTACAGAGCTACTCAGAAACTACACAAAACTTTTTTGCCCCGCTCCCCTGCACATGCGTTCGTACACTTGCTAAGCTACAATACACTCCCCCATAGGCAGCGTCTATCTGATCGCACAGCCTGCAAATGTTGCAGCGTGCGATCAATTCGGAATGACCCCTATTGTGTCTCCTTAGTTGATTATTCGTTTTCCCAGTCGTGTATGGGATGAAAAATACCTTACTCTGACAGTATGTTAGGACCCTACTCCTAGTGTAAGGCATTATAAAAACTCAATTTTATGTCATCTCTTCTAGGTGTCACCTATTTCACCCAGGGTAAGCCTATGTAGTGCGCCCAAGATGGCTGCCTCACCTGGTACCCTTCAAGGATGGAATATATGGGTGCGGATCATAGGGTCCACAGTAACTAGGTTGAAAGTGATTAGGTCGACCATTACTGGCCGACAGTGACTAGGTCAACATCTGAAATAGCTCGACATGGTCATTAGGTCGACATGGAATAGGTCGACATGGAAAAAGGCAAAAGTAGGTGTGTTTCTTTTTCATTTTCTTCGTGACCGGGAACCCCAATTAGTGCACCGTATCCCCTCGCATGGCTCGCTTCAGGCAAGGTGACTCGCTCTGCTACCGCTGCGCTTGGCATAGGTTACTATTCCCAATCATAGGCCATGTGGATCGTAAAGTATGAAGAAGTTTAAAAAACTGTTTTTTTAAAAAAAAAACTCATGTCAACCTTTTTCTGTGTCGACCTTTGCAATGTCGACATAATGACCATGTCGAACTATTGACCATGCGTGTCGACCTAAGTACTGTCAACCTAAAGACCAGATCCCGAATATACAGTACAAGCCATGAAACTTATTACCCAAACTGACTGCACCAATCCTGCATTATGTTTATTGTTCTCTCTAGGTTTTATTTGTTTTTATTTTTGTGTGGTTTTCCATTTTCTATCATTCTAAATCCTCTGTACTATTTCCTATGTTTTTGATGCTTGTAAAGTGACTTTGAGTCCTGCTAGGGATAAGTACTATATAAATAAAATTATTATTATTATTATTATTATTATTAACATCATCATCATCATCATCATCATTATTATTATTATTATTATTATTATTATGTGACGGCCTTTTTAACGCACTTAACAATATAGATAATTCACTTGAAAATGTAAGATCTGTTGAAGCCAAAGAGAGCTACCCCTAACCAAGATGGCCACCATTTGTCCCTCTGCCCATAAACGGCACCATCTTGTCACTGTGTTAAAGTGGCACACTGGGACATGGGAGTGTTCCACTTACAGATGTAACCATGCCCATTTTATTACAATGCGGCATGCTGTAACATGGCTTGCTGCATGGCGTGCTTTAGGAATTAATAGAGCAATCGCCGGCTGCGAATAGTCACAGCCTGGTATACCATGCATCAAGTCATGTCACAGCATGCTGCATCACAGCAAAGATTAGCATGCTACATCTAGAGTTTCAGAGAGACCCTGCTATTACTGCAATACTATCCTGTCACAACCACTCTTACCCAGTGTTGGATTACCAAATAGGCAGTGTAGGCACCAGCCTATGGGCCCCACACCTTTTAGGGTCCCTGCGACAACGGATCACATTAATGATTTGACCTTGAAATAAAATTACAGTCTAGCTTTCTTAATCAGTTTCTAAAAGTAGAGATGTGCACCGTAAATTTTTCGGGTTTTGTGTTTTGGTTTTCGATACGGTTCCGCGGCCGTGTTTTGGATTCGGACACGTTATGGCAAAACCTCCCTGAAATTTTTTTGTTGGATTCGGGTGTTTTTTTTTTCAAATACAGCTTAAATCATAGCATTTGGGGGTCATTTTGATACCATAGTATTATTAACCTCAGTAACCATAATTTACACTCATTTCCAGTCTATTCTGAACACCTCACACCTCACAATATGATTTTTAGTCCTAAAATTTGCACCAAGGTCGCTGGATGACTAAACTAAGCGACCCAAGTGGGCGGCACAAGCACCTGGCCCATCTAGGAGTGGCACTGCAGTGTCAGAAAGGATGGCACTTAAAAAAATTAGCCCCAAACATCACATGATGCAGAGATAAATAATAAAAAAAAGAGGTGCAAGATGGAATTGTCCTTGGGCCCTCCCACCCACCCTTATGTTGTATAAACAGGACATGCACACTGTAACAAACCCATAATTTCAGCCACAGGGTCTGCCACACAACTGTGGCTGAAATGACTGGTTGGTTTGGGCCCCCAATCAATCAATCTCTCCTTGCATAAACTGGCTCTACAGAGGAAAGATGTCCACTTCCTCCTCATCGTCTGATTCATCACCCCTTTCACTGTGTACATCCCCCTCCTCACAGAGTATTAATTTGTCCCCACTGGAATCCACCATCTCAGGTCCCTGTGTACTTTCTGGAGGCAATTGCTGGTGAATGTCTCCACGGAGGAAATGATTATAATTCATTTTGATGAACATCATCTTCTCCACATTTTCTGGAAGTAACCTCGTACGCCGATTGCTGACAAAGTGACCGGCTACACTAAACACTCTTTTGGAGTACACACTGGAGGGGGGGGGGGGGGGGGCAACTTAGGTAAAATAAAGCAAGTTTGTGCAAGGGCCCCCAAATTGCCTCTTTTTCCTGCCAGTATACGTACGAACTGTCTGACGTGCCTACTTGGATGCGGTCACTCATATAATCCTCCACCATTCTTTCAATGGTGACAGAATCATATGCAGTGACAGTAGACGACATGTCAGTAATCGTTGGCAGGTCCTTCAGTCCGGACCAGATGTCAGCACTCGCTCCAGACTGCCCTGGATCACTGCCAGCCGGTGGGCTCGGAATTCTTAGCCTTTTCCTCGCAGCCCCAGATGCGGGAGAATGTGAAGGAGGAGCTGTTGACGGATCACGTTCCGCTTGACTTAACAAGTGTCTCACCAGCAGGTCTTTGAACCACTGCAGACTTGTGTCTGCCGGAAAGAGAGATACAACGTAGGCTTTAAACCTAGGATCGAGCATGGTGGCCAAAATGTAGTGCTCTGATTTCAACAGACTGACGACCTGGTTAAGCGATTTAAGGGCTCCATCCACAAGTCCCACATGCCTAGCGGAATCACTCCGTTATAGCTCCTCCTTCAATCTCCAGCTGCTTCTGCAAAAGCCTGATGAGGGGAATGACCTGACTCAGGCTGGCAGTGTCTAAACTGACTTCACGTGTGGCAAGTTCAAAGGGTTGCAGAACCTTGCACAACGTTGAAATCATTCTCCACTGCGCTTGAGTCAGGTGCATTCCCCCTCATTTGCCTATATGATAGGTAGCTGTATGAGCTTGAATGGCCTTTTGCTGCTCCTCCATCCTCTGAAGCATATAGAGGGTTGAATTCCACCTCGTTACCACCTCTTGTTTCAGATGATGGCGGGGCAGGTTCAGGAGTGTTTGCTGGTGCTCCAGTCTTCGGCACGCGGTGGCTGAATGCCGAAAGTGGTCCGCAATTCTTCGGGCCACCGTCATCATCTCTTGCACGCCCCTGTCGTTTTTTTTTAAATTCTGTACCACCAAATTCAATGTATGTGCAAAACATGGGACATGCTGGAATGTGCCCACATGTAATGCATGCACAATATTTGTGGCGTTGTCCGATGTCACAAATCCCCAGGAGAGTCCAATTGGGGTAAGCCATTCTGCGATGATGTTCCTCAGTTTCCGTAAGAGGTTATCAGCTGTGTGTCTCTTATGGAAAGCGGTGATACAAAGCGTAGCCTGCTTAGGGACGAGTTGGCGTTTGCGAGATGCTGCTACTGGTGCTGCTGCTGCTGTTCTTGCTGCGGGAGGCAATACATCTACCCAGTGGGCTGTCACAGTCATATAGTCCTGAGTCTGCCCTGCTCCACTTGTCCACATGTCTGTGGTTAAGTGGACATTGGGTACAACTGCATTTTTTAGGACACTGGTGAGTCTTTTTCTGAGGTCTGTGTACATTCTCAGTAGTGATGAGCGGGTTCGGTTCCTCAAGATCCGAACCCCCCCGAACTTCACCCATTTTACACGGTTCCGGGGCAGCCTCGGATCTTCCTGCCTTGCTCGGTTAACCTGAGCGCTCCCGAACATCATCATCCCGCTGGCGGATTCTCGCGAGATTCGTATTCTATATAAGGAGCCACGCGTCGCCGCCATTTTCACTCATGCTTTGGAGATGATAGCGAGAGGACGTGGCTGCGTTCTCTCAGTTTCTGTGTTCAGTGTGCTGCAAATATCTGCTCAGTGTGCTGCAAATATCTGTGCTCAGTGTGCTTGCAAATATCTGTGCTCAGTGTGCTTGCAAATATCTGTGCTCAGTGTGCTGAAAATATCTACGTTCTCTGCCTGAAAAACGCTCCATATCTGTGCTGCATTGTAGTATATAGTAGGAGCACAGTGCAGAATGTTGCTGTGACCACCAGTATATATATAGCAGTACGGTACAGTAGTCCACTGCTCTACCTCTGTGTCGTCAAGTACACTATGCATCAATACCTGTGCTGCATTTAGTTGGGCGCAGTATATAGTAGGAGGACAGTGCAGAATTTTGCTGACCACCAGTATAAATATAGCAGTACGGTACAGTAGGCCATTGCTATTGATATATTAGTGGCATATAATTCCACACATTAAAAAATGGAGAACAAAAATGTGAAGGGTAAAATAGGGAAAGATCCACTTCCATCTTGTGCTGAAGCTGCTGCCACTAGTCATGGCCGAGACAATGAAATGTCATTAACGTCGTCTGCCAAGGCCGATGCCCAATATCATAGTAGAGAGCATGTATAATCCAAAAAAACAAAAGTTCAGTAAAATGACCCAAAAATCAAAATTAAAAGCATCTGATGAGAAGCGTAAACTTGCCAATATGACACGGAGTGGCAAGGAACGGCTGAGGCCCTGGCCTATGTTCATGGCTAGTGGTTCAGATTCACATGAGGATGGAAGCACTCATCCTCTCGCTAGAAAAATGAAAAGACTTAAGCTGGCAAAAGCACAGCAAAGAACTGTGCATTCTTCTAAATCACAAATCCCCAAGGAGAGTCCAATTGTGTCGGTTGCGATGCCTGACCTTCCCAACACTGGACGGGAAGAGGTGGTGCCTTCCACCATTTGTATGCCCCCTGCAAGTGCTGGAAGGAGCACCCGCAGTCCAGTTCCTGATAGTCAAATTGAAGATGTCACTGTTGAAGTACACCAGGATGAGGATATGGGTGTTGCTGGCGCTGAGGAGGAAATTGACAAGGAGGATTCTGATGGTGAGGTGGAGGCACCCGGGGAGACACCTGTTGTCTGTGGGACGAATATGGCCATTGACATGCCTGGTCAAATTACAAAAAAAAATCACCTCTTTGGTGTGGAATTATTTTAACAGAAATGCGGACAACAGGTGTCAAGCCGTGTGTTGCCTTTGTCAAGCTGTAATAAGTAGGGGTAAGGATGTTAACCACCTAGGAACATCCTCCCTTATACGTCACCTGGAGCGCATTCATAAGAAGTCATTGACAAGTTCAAAAACTTTGGGTGACAGCAGAAGCAGTCCACTGACAACTAAATCCCTTCCTCTTGTAACCAAGCTCCTGCAAACCACACCACCAACTCCCTCAGTGTCAATTTCCTCCTTAGACAGGAAAGCCAATAGTCCTCAACAAGAAAGAAAAGAATTGGTCTTTTAGTGGCGCACAAAAAAAATTTGATTCCATAAAATATAACTTTTAATTTATTATAATTAAGACCTAACCTGTGAAATATTAAAAACCAACATATAATGACAAGACAAAGTGTGACATATATTAAAAATGCACACTGTAATCAATGTGTCGTGCACTGCTCGTGTATAATAACTGATTATTGGGTACAATGACCTCTGTTAATGTTATGTGTACTTGCCCTTAATTAAATGTGAATAAAGATTAATAACCAGAACTTATGTTATAATATTTGTCTCTATTTATTCTATTCCAAGTTTTCAAGTATGTTCTGAAATATACTAATTTGGATGTCAATTTATAGTGTTAACCACTGGCTAGCGTTCCCTCTTCATGCCTATCCGTATATTATATAGTAAATATGTAATAAAACAATGCCAAAATGCTCCTATTGATCCTATGTATCAATCTGGTCTGTTCTAATGAATTACTTGAGTGTATAAATTCACTCTCACATAAATATAGTCCTAGGCACCAGATTAACTATTGAATAGTTTAGTCACTAATCTCCGCTCTCAATCCTCGTTGTCAGCGGTTAAGGTGACATGCAATAGTCAGTTGTTAGGATGTATGTTATGTCATATATCACTGTTGGTATTATCCACCTTTTATTACAGTGATAATGACTGATACTCTCAATTGCAACTTGCATTCATTAGCCCTGGTTACTAGATTGAATGCATAAACTCACTCTCGTGAGTATTATTCCAGGCAACAGATCAATTGTAGATAGTATAGTCACTAATCACCACTCTCAATCCTCGTTGTCAGCGTTTTGAGTGACACACATAAATCCGTTGTCAGGGCATATATTATGTCATATGTCACTGTTAGTATAATTCACCTTTTATTACAGTGAATATGACCTATACTCCAAATACACTTGACTATGATTTGATATCAGTTAAGCCCTATGATATTGCGTATTGCAGTTGCATTAGACACTATAAGAATTATTGCATATATGATTAATGTGGAGAAATCATGAAGGGGATCCACTGCACTATTATCATGGTTATGTAAAGGATAAGTTGGAATAATTCCTTTCTAGCAACAAGTGGTATCAGTTGTATGAACTCTGAAAACTTGGTTGTGATAATAACAATTAAATTCACATATATTCACTACATGTGGAGCCTAGAAATAGACAGGTTATGCTGAGAATTATAAGATATCAAGATTCTGATACATTCCCCTATTGTTACATTGTTGCTTACTGTGTATCTAGAGCAGCTACATGTTACAAATCTTGTCAGTGACGTTCTCCTATTCACTGACAAACAGCAAATGTTATGAACACTCAGTAGTGATTTAGAGTTGTAATATATCCTATTCCTCCCCAGTACTTTTCAGATGCTTAAAATACTGTATTTGAGTGGGGGGAGTCGTCCCTTGATACACTTAAACCTTGATTTGTAATAGGTTATATTATTCACAGTGTGTCACACGCAGCCGCATGTGATCACACACTGAGTGTTTTAGCAGTAGTATTTCATTCAATGAGAGGAGGCAGTGGCTTTATATATTGCAGTGCAAATCAATCGTTCTGTGTTGCATTCACTGTATCACCAACATCTGTATAAGAATATGCAGGGGTGTATATAGCACTGTATTCCAGCATACTATTCTACCCATGCCAGCTATTAGGCTGTTTGGTTGCCTGTATAATTCAGTAGTTGGAATACTTTAGCTTCAAGTATACATAGTCTAAGCCTTGTGTGTATCGCTCCACGATGTGAGTACATTCAATTTATATTCACATTTGGTCAGTAACACATATTAATGGCATGCACGAGTTAATAGCACATTGATACAATGTGAACCGCCGACGCGCGTTTCACAGAAAGTTTTTTCAGGGTTTTAGCCCTGAAAAAACTTTCTGTGAAACGCGCGTCGGCGGGATGGTAAAGTATTAACAAGTCGATTTCAATGAAAAAAAACTCATGTTGGTATTTTGACCTGTCAGCATTTTACATGTTGGTATTTTGAACTTGTCGGTATTTTAAATGTCGGTATTTTGTCCATGTCGGGATTTTGACCTTGTTGGGATTTTGACCATCGGTCATTTGGTGTCGGGATTTGAACGTCGGAATTTTGATTGGAGGTAAACTGACTGCATCCCCTTGCCTCTGTAGAGCCAGTTTGTGCAAGGAGAGATTGATTGCTTCATTTCAGTCACAGTCGTGTGGCAGACCCTGTTGCTGAAATGATGGGTTTGTTAAAGTGTGCATGTCCTGTTTATACAACATAAGGGTGGGTGGGAGGGACCAAGGAAAATTCCATCTTGCACCTCTATTTTATCTTTGCATCATGTGATGTTTGGGGACTATTTTTTTGAAGTGCCATCCTGTCTGACACTGCAGTGCCACTCCTAGATGGGCCAGGTGTTTGTGCCGGCCACTTGGTTCGCTTAGCTTAGCCATCCAGCGACCTTGGTGCACCTCTTTTTTTCTTTGCATCATCTGCTGTTTGGGGACTATTTTTTGAAGTGCCATCCTGTCTGACACTGCAGTGCCATTCCTAGATGGGCCAGGTGTTTGAGTCGGCCACTTGGGTCGCTTAGCTTAGTCATCCAGCGACCTCGTGCAAATTTTAGGACTAAAAATAGTATTGTGAGGTGTGAGGTGTTCAGAATAGACTGGAAATGAGTGGAAATTATGGTTATTGAGGTTAATAATACTATGGGATCAAAATGACCCCCAAATTCTATGATTTAAGCTGTTTTTGAGTTTTTTTAAAAAAAAAGCACCCGAATCCAAAACACACCCGAATCCGACAAAAAATTTTCAGGGAGGTTTTGCCAAAATGCATCCGAATCCAAAACACGGCCGCGGAACTGAATTCAAAACCAAAACATAAAAACCGGAAAAATTTCCGGTGCACATCACTACTATATATACTGCTCACAAAAATGCTGCACAGATATGGAATGGATACTTGCAGTGACACAGAGCTGCAAGATACAGCAATGGCCTACTGTACACAACTATATACTGTTGAGTCACCAAAATGCTGCACTGTAATACTATATATACTGCTCACAAAAATGCTGCACAGATATGGAATGGATACTCGCAGTGACACAGAGCTGCAAGATACAGCAATGGCCTACTGTACTGTACTACTATAAGTATAATTATATACTGGTGGTCCCCAGTCCCCACAATAAAGCACACTGAGCACAGATATTTGCAGCACACTGAGCACAGATATGGAGCTTTTCAGCGAGAGAATGCAGCCACGTCCTCTCCGTTCAATCTCCAGTGCACGAGTGAAAAGTGCGGCGACAGCGGAATGATGACGTTCAGGCGTGTTTGGGTTAACCGAGTAAGGCGGGAAGATCCGAGGCTGCCTTGGAACCGTGTAAAATGGGTGAAGTTCGGGGGGGTTCGGATCTCGGAGAACCGAACCCGCTCATCTCTATCTAAAAGATACAAAACATGAATCAACTAAAAGAAACAAAGACTTTACAATAATTAATAATACTTTCTGTATAATAACATAATATGCTAATGTGTTTAATACCATTAATAATTGTTAATGTTTGTCTTGTGTAATAAAATTGATTTATTAAAAATGTTGGTAAAATTAAAAACGTATTAGGAGGGGGGGGAAGACATGAGATTTTGCGAGGGGGGGAAGACGTGAGATTTCGACTGCCTAGGGGCCTCCACTGGGTTTAATCCGGCACTGCACTTACTGCTTGCATCCTGCTATTCAACCCATATATAATCACAGGCTGGTGACCTGTATGCACCGCTTTATGCAAAGAGTCTGTTAGGATCTCCTGCTCTGTGCTGCCACGTCGCCATGGCAACCGGGAGGCAAGTGTTAGCGAAGTAACCTGAGCGCAGCTGATACTCCGGTCCGGGTTTTTACTGTGTAGTGGTTACAGGCTCTGTGCACGGCAGGGAATCCGGCGCTGGTTTTGTGCTCACAGTCTGTGAGGTCTGAGTGGGACGTGGACAGCACCTGCTATATAAACCATCCTCTCAGGCTAGGCAAATGCTGCTGAATCTTTGTTTGTTAGTCAGTTCCAGAGAGTTAGCTAGTACTGTGTGACTTTGTATTTACTTGTTGCTTACTGCGAATAGGCCTTGGGATTCGGTACTTCATTCTGCCAATCTGGACCTAGCAGTAAGACAGGAGTCAGTTGTTTGACCTGCTGGGGTTCTTTTGCTATTCTGTGAACCCAGCAGGTTTGCGGCTGTACTCTCAGACCTGCTTGCTTAATCCTCCCTCACTGTGCAGGGCGTCCAGGTGTCAGTTTAGTTGCAGTAAGCTGAACCTGTGCCCTGCAAGTGGGGGTTAGGATTGTGGATACTCTCCTTGTGTCTATATTTCTGTCTCTGACCAAGGAGTTTATTCCCACACCCGTTGGTAACCCTTTGGGGTTTTTTCTGTTGCTCTTAGCAACATCATTTCAGGTGCTCCACATGTTAAATCACTACACCTCGCTTCATTGTCCGCTCTATTCCATCTGAGCATTCCTGACACTAGGGAGACACCCAATTCCTGAGCCTTTGGGCTTCTCCGTTCACTTTGTGTTTATTAGTTATTCCAGCACCTCCTGTGTATGTTATGTTATACTGTCTGTGAGTTCGTTTGCTTCGCTTCCCTCTCTGTTCATACACCGGTATACTCCTGTTAGCACTGGTGTGTGTAACAGAGTCTGTGTATGCATGTATCTTTGACAGGGAAGGTGGGCACCTATGGTAGCTATGCCCTTGCTAGTTCTGGTCCAGGCCCCCCCCCCCCCTTCCTCCCATCCTTCTCCTCTCCTGTACAATTCTAACTCCAACTATTATTCATTTTTTTATATTTCCTGAAAATGTCATATTGCCACACACAAAGGTTGAAGAAAACCAATAGACACAGGTATGTCATACTACCAAATCACCAATTATCAAATTCTATTCATATACTATTTTCCATATTGCTGCTTCTAAATTTCCACTTCAATCACTAGCCACATCCATAGTAACATACCGGCTTTGGGCTCAATTAAATAGGCATTATACTTTAATTTAATTTGACCTTTTCTGGAAGTGTTTTTATGCCTGCAACGGAAATGACTGGTATGGTGGTATCAAACTGTGCAATTTCCAAACAAAGAGTTTAAATTGCAGAAAATGTGATGGCTTCCTGTTATGCACACCAGTGCCTGCAGGAAAGTACTGGTGTCAGAACTGTTATGCACTCCAGTGTCTGCAGGAATGTACTGGTGTTTGAACTGTTATGCAAAACAAATGGACTCACAGACAAACTGGGGAATATGACATAACGTACACAGAAGGTAATAGGGTAACAAAATACACACAAAGTGAACAGAGAAGCCCAGAGGCTAAGGAACTGGGTATCTCCCTTGTATTAGAACTGCACAGATGGAAAAAGCAAGATGTTGTGTTTTAATACGTAGAGAACCCGAAATGCTGTTGCTAAGGGCAACAGCAAAACCCTAAAGGGTTACCAACGGGTGTGGCAGTAAACTCCTTGGTCAGAGATGGAATGATAGACACAAGGAGAGTCTCCACAATCCTATTTCTCACTTGCAGTGCACAGGTTTTAGCTTACTGCCACTAAACTGACCCCTGACACCTAGCACAGTGAGACAGGATTAGACAGGCAAGTCTTAGAATACAGCCGCAAACTTGCTAAGTTCACAGAGTAGTAACAGAACCCCAGCAAGCTAAACGACTGACTCCAGTCTTACTGCTAGGTCTGGATTGGCAGAGTGTAATACCAAATCCCCAGGCCTATTTGCAGTAAGCAACAAACAAATACAAAGCTACACAGTACTGGCTAACTTTCATGAACTGACTAACCAACAAAGATTCAGCAGCATCTGCTTACCCTGAAAAGAGGCCTTATAAAGCAGGTGCTGTCCACGCCCCACTCAGACCTCACAGACTGTGAGCACAAAAACCAGCACCGGATCCCCTGCTGTGCACAGAGCCTATAACCACTGCACAGCAAAAGACCCGAACCGGAGTATCAGCTGCGCTCAGGCTACTCAACTAGCACTTGTCTCCCGGTTGCCATGACGACGTGGCAGCACAGGGCAGGAGACCCTAACAGTACCCCCCCTCTGACGAGGGGTCAAAGAACCCCTACCACCGGGTTTATCGGGGAACTGCGAGAAGAAAGAGCGTATCAGTCTGGGGGCATGAAGATCACAACTGCGCACCCACGACCGCTCCTCCGGGCCATACCCCTTCCAGTGCACCAAAAATGAAAGCCGACCCCGAACCATCTTGGAGTCAAGAATCCTTTCAACAACAAACTCCCTCTGGCCACGTATCAGAAGAGGGGAAGGTCTTCCACTGGAAGAAGGATTACTAATCGCCCGTTTTAAAAGGGAACAATGAAATGTTTTATTGATACCCAAAGAACGGGGCAGATCTAACTGAAATGCCACCGGATTGATAACCCTGGTGATCTTATAAGGGCCGATGAACCGGGGCCCTAACTTATGAGATGGCTGTCTCAACTTCAAATTCTTGGTAGACAACCAGACGAAGTCTCCTAATTTGAAGCTGCAGGGTCTTTTCCGCTTATCAAAAACCCTTTTGGTCACTAATGACACAGACACAAAGGCTTTCTTCACTTTCCGCCAAATACCTCTAAGGACCGAAACCACAGAGGAACCACCAGGCGTGGAGTCCAGGGGGTCAAAAGAATTGGCCTTAGGATGATGCCCATACACACAAAGGAAGGGAGAGATCCCTGTAGCAGAGTGAGCCGCGTTGTTATAGGCAAACTCCGCCATGGACAGATGAGCAACCCAGTCAGTCTGACACTTGGAGACATAACACCTGAGGAACTGCTCCAAGGACTGGTTCACCCTTTCAGTCTGCCCATTAGACTGCGGATGGTAGCCTGACGACAAGCTGACAGAAATCTGGAGATCGGAACAAAATGCCCTCCAGAATTTGGCCACAAACTGGGATCCGCGGTCAGAGACCACATCAAGTGGCAACCCGTGGAGACGCACAACATGCAGCATAAATAATTCAGACAGGCGTCTGGCTGATGGCAGCCCAACCAGTGGAACGAAGTGCGCCATCTTCGAAAACCTGTCAACGACAACCCAGATGGCTGTCATCCCCGAGGATTTGGGCAAGTCCACCACAAAATCCATTGAAATGTGGGTCCATGGCTTAGATGGGATAGAGAGTGGATGTAATGGGCCAACAGGAACCCCTCTAGGAGTCTTATTTCGGGCACAGATGTCACATGCCCGAACCCACTGATCCACATCCTTAGCCACCGAGGGCCACCACACCACCCTAGATAGCAACTCCCGAGTTCTGGCAATACCCGGGTGACCTGCCGACTTCTTGGCATGGAATTCCAGGAACACTCGCTGTCTTAACCTAGGAGGCACAAACAAAAGACCTACCGGAAGGTCTGGAGGAGCCTGCTCCTGTGCTCTAAGGACTAATGATAAGAGGTCCTGGGTAATGCCCACTTTAATACATGATGGGGAAACAATGGGCAACGGCTCCTCGGTGGTCTCCTGGATTGGAGCAAAACTCCGCGAGAGCGCATCAGCCTTGATGTTTTTTGACCCAGGGCGATATGTTATCAAAAAATTAAAGCGAGCAAAAAACAAAGCCCATCGTGCCTGCCTGGCATTGAGACGCTTCGCTGACTCTAAATATGCCAGATTCTTATGGTCAGTGAGAATTGAGACCACAAACTTAGCCCCCTCAAGCCAGTGTCTCCACTCCTCGAGTGCATCCTTAATAGCCAACAATTCCCGGTTACCCACGTCATAATTCATCTCGGCAGGCGAAAACTTACGGGAAAAGTAAGCACAGGGATGAAGGCGATTATCAGACACTCCCATCTGAGAAAGCACTGCCCCAATACCCATCTCAGAGGCATCCACCTCCACCACAAAAGGACGCTCTGGATCTGGGTGTCGCAGCACCTTGGCCGAAACAAATGCCCTTTTGAGACGGGCAAAAGCCGCTTTAGCCTCACAAGACCAGTGAGCAACATCCGCCCCTTTCTTAGTGAGTGCCACCAAGGGCGCCACTATAGACGAAAATCCAGCGATAAATCGTCTATAAAAATTCGCAAAGCCCAGGAAACGCTGAAGTGCCTTCAAACTAGTGGGCTGCACCCAATCCAGGACTGCCTGTACCTTGGAACCCTCCATTTGGAAACCTTCTGGGGAGATAATATATCCTAGAAATGCGATTTGCTGAACTTCAAATTCGCACTTCTCCAGCTTCGCCCCAAGCCGGTGGTCTCTGAGTTTCTGGAGGACTAAGCGTACATGCTTCCGATGTTCCTCCAGGGAATGGGAGAAGATTAGGATGTCATCTAAGTATACAACTAAGAATCTATCCAAATATTCCCTGAGCACATCATTCATGAAATCCTGGAAGACTGCCGGGGCATTACAGAGCCCAAAAGGCATCACCAAATATTCATAATGCCCTGAGTGGGTATTAAAGGCAGTCTTCCATTCATCCCCCTCTCTTATTCGGATTAGATTGTACGCACCGCGTAGGTCAATCTTAGAAAAAATGGTGGCAGTACGAAGCTGGTCAAACAAGACCGAAATGAGAGGCAGTGGGTATGAGTTTTTAATCGTGATACGGTTCAATTCCCTGAAGTCGATGCAGGGTCGCAACGAACCGTCCTTTTTACCAACGAAGAAGAACCCCGACCCAACTGGAGACTGTGAAGGTCTGATAAATCCCTTAGCCAAGTTCTCCTGAATGTACTCTGCCATAGCCTGAGTCTCAGGACGTGACAGGGAGTACAACCTGCTCTTGGGAAGCTTAGCATTTGGCAACAAATCAATGGCACAGTCATAGGGGCGATGGGGAGGTAGTACCTCTGCAACTTTTTTGGAGAACACGTCCGCAAAATCTGCATAACACCCTGGCAATCCTGGCAAACTTAGCTGCGAGAGCCTGACTGGAAGGCTCAAGCAACTCCTGAAACAATCAGTACCCCAACTAAGAATCTCCCCAGAGACCCAGTCAAATTGAGGATTGTGGGCCCTTAACCAGGGTAACCCCAACACCAATGAGGCAAAAGTACAGACAGTCACATAAAAGGACAATTTTTCAGAGTGTGTGGCTCCAATAAACAAAGAAATCTGGCTAGTGCAAGAGGTAATTTTACCTTGGGATAATGGTTCCCCGTTTAACCCACAAATCTCAATTTCCGATGCCAAGGGTACTAAGGGAACAGAGTGTTTCAGGGCGAATTGGCGGTCCATAAAAACCCCGTCGGCCCCACTGTCCACAAAGGCCTCAGTCTTGACAGTTTGACCGAGGATCTTCAAGGTCACCGGAATGATAAAAGTCTTCTTGGGAAATTCTGACTTCTGGCCTGACAGGATATTTCCCATCACCCTCAGGCCCTGAAGTTTTCCGGCTTTTCTGGGCATGATACTACCACATGACCTTTATTCCCACAGTACAAACACAACCCCTGCTGTCTCCTCCGCGTCTTCTCACGCGAGGAGAGGCGAGTAGCCCCAATCTGCATAGGCTCCACAGAAAATTCCTCAGAGTCTGAGGTTCCCTTGGGAAGGAAGGAAATCTCAGTCTCCCTTTCAAGCCTACGCTCTCTCAGCCGTCTATCCACCCGGATGGATAACTGCATGAGCTGATCCAAGCTATCAGGCAAGGGATATTGTACCAGTTGGTCCTTTATCTGGTTAGAAAGACCTCTTCGGTACTGGTGTCTCAGGGCTGGGTCATTCCACTGGGTATCATGGGCCAACCTCCGAAACTCCGTACAGTAAACCTCAACTGGCCTTCGCCCTTGCTTAAGGATCGAAATCTGAGCCTCGGCTGAGGCCGTCTTGTCAGGGTCATCATACAACATGCCCAGTGCCGTAAAAAAAGCATCAACACTTTTAAGCGACGGACAGTCAGGCTGCAACCCATATGCCCAGACCTGTGGGTCTCCTTGTAGCAAGGAAATCACTATGCCCACCCGCTGAATCTCCGACCCAGAAGACTGAGGCCTAAGCCGGAAGTATAGCTTGCAGCTCTCCTTGAAACAAAAGAACTGCGAGCGATCTCCAGAAAAACGATCCGGGAGATTTACTTTCGGCTCCTTAACCCCTGCAGGTGCTGCTGCTGCGGGAGCTCCGCCAGCAGCCTGGGAGGTGTGCATTTTAATGGACAAATCATTAAATTGTCGAGTCAGGACCTGCACCTGATCGACCACCTGTTGCAACGTATTTTGAGGGGTATGCTCCATATTCCCACAAAATTTCAACAGGAGTATTAGGCTGCTGAATATGTTATGCACACCAGTGCCTGCAGGAAAGTACTGGTGTCAGAACTGTTATGCACTCCAGTGTCTGCAGGAATGTACTGGTGTTTGAACTGTTATGCAAAACAAATGGACTCACAGACAAACTGGGGAATATGACATAACGTACACAGAAGGTAATAGGGTAACAAAATACACACAAAGTGAACAGAGAAGCCCAGAGGCTAAGGAACTGGGTATCTCCCTTGTATTAGAACTGCACAGATGGAAAAAGCAAGATGTTGTGTTTTAATACGTAGAGAACCCGAAATGCTGTTGCTAAGGGCAACAGCAAAACCCTAAAGGGTTACCAACGGGTGTGGCAGTAAACTCCTTGGTCAGAGATGGAATGATAGACACAAGGAGAGTCTCCACAATCCTATTTCTCACTTGCAGTGCACAGGTTTTAGCTTACTGCCACTAAACTGACCCCTGACACCTAGCACAGTGAGACAGGATTAGACAGGCAAGTCTTAGAATACAGCCGCAAACTTGCTAAGTTCACAGAGTAGTAACAGAACCCCAGCAGGCTAAACGACTGACTCCAGTCTTACTGCTAGGTCTGGATTGGCAGAGTGTAATACCAAATCCCCAGGCCTATTTGCAGTAAGCAACAAACAAATACAAAGCTACACAGTACTGGCTAACTTTCATGAACTGACTAACCAACAAAGATTCAGCAGCATCTGCTTACCCTGAAAAGAGGCCTTATAAAGCAGGTGCTGTCCACGCCCCACTCAGACCTCACAGACTGTGAGCACAAAAACCAGCACCGGATCCCCTGCTGTGCACAGAGCCTATAACCACTGCACAGCAAAAGACCCGAACCGGAGTATCAGCTGCGCTCAGGCTACTCCACTAGCACTTGTCTCCCGGTTGCCATGACGACGTGGCAGCACAGGGCAGGAGACCCTAACACTTCCAAACTGTGCATATCTGCAATTTAATATAATTACAATTCAGAATGCATTTGTGTGCATGTTGGGCTCAAACGCTATCTTTAAGATATGGCATTAAATACTGTAAATTATAATTCTCAGCATTTTCCATCAGTTTCTTCTCTTTAGGGTATTAGTTGCATTAGAGCCATTATTGGCTTACTTTCTTTTGCTGTGTTCAGGGGAAGTGGAAGACGAGATGGCGTGACAGCAGCATCATGTCATCGTGATCCTGCACCAATGGCAAAATGCCATGAAAAACAGACTTACACCAAGGGTTTGGTATGTCATGCAATGGGTTTGGTATGAAATAAAGGTGGTCGGGATGCCGGCGGTCACATGACCGATAGCGTCATGCCCAGGCACTGAGATCCTGACATCGGAGGGGTAAGATTGTTAACTCTCCACCCTCTCCTACCCTAACACTCCGGGGGTGGCAGCTAGGGCTAATGCTCCGGCGGTTGGTGGCTAGTGCTAACCCTCAGGGATGTCAGCTAGGGCTAACGACCTCCCTAGTGCCTAACCCTAACCCACTTTTAGTGCCTAACCCTCCACCCCGGGACCTAACTCTACTTCCGACACTTACCTTTGGGATGTCGACTGTTGGTGTTCTGGCTCCGGTCTCCTGAGTGGTGGCGGGATTCCGCTGGAATGCCAAACACTTCCCTCTTGGACATCTCAAGAGTGTAAAGAAGGATGAACTTAAACTCAGTACACATGTGTCCAATCCTATGAGGATCTAACTCCCTATCAGACTGTTAACACAATCCTACTGGAGGTCCACAGTCAGTCGCAGATACAACACCTAAGCACACCCCTTTCTAATTTTGCTGCTGATCTCTAGTCTGTATCTGCCGAAACCATCTTCCGAAAGGATTGTGTCACCATACACACTTTTAATTTTTTGTTAGTTTATTTTAAAAACAAAAATATATATGGTATTCATTTCCTATATAAACACTCTAAAGTACTGTATCTAAAAATAATAAACCATTATGTGGCACAGTGGTTACTACATATTACAGCTACACAGCTTTAGGACAGATCTTTGTGAAGTTTGCACGATCTCTAGCATTACATACTGTAATGGTGGTCTAATTACCTTCTGACGAAACTGGCATTGGTGTGGTGGCCTGTTGTTGAAAATGTAGAGTATATGCTTTCCTGGGATAAGGACTGATGTGAGTGAATAAACATTATCTGCATAGCATTGCATAATAGGTCATCATTATATAAATAAAGGAAAAATATAATGGTTTTATGGGCACACGTCTTTGATAACATGTACCTGTTTCATGGATAATGTCTTTATGTATATTATTTTGGTACCCACACCCCCACCCATACTTCTCCAAACAGGCTGAATAAAACCTCATTATCTTTTTTCCTTCCCTGTTAACATTTAGTACAGCGTTACTTTTCAAGGGTCTAATCAATAACATGTATCTTGATTCCCTGAAAGTGTCCTAATTGAAGGCTCATTATCTTGTTTTAAAGTGTTATGGTTAGTGGTCAGTCCATTTGATTTAAAGGCTTTAAAAGGTCACAATTTGAACACATGATATCTACTCCCTGACTACAGCCAACATTAGCGATATAGGTGGTCATTCCGAGTTGTTCGCTCGCAAGCTGCTTTTAGCAGCTTTGCACACGCTAAGCTGCCGCCTACTGGGAGTGAATCTTAGCATAGTAAAATTGCGAACGAAAGATTAGCACAATTGCGAATAGACACTTCTTAGCAGTTTCTGAGTAGCTCCAGACTTACTCGGCAACTGCGATCAGTTCAGTCAGTTTCGTTCCTGGTTTGACGTCACAAACACTCCCAGCATTCGCCCAGACACTCCCCCGTTTCTTCAGACACTCCCGCGTTTTTCCCAGAAACGGCAGCGTTTTTTCACACACCCATAAAACGGCCTGTTTCTGCCCAGAAACACCCACTTCCTGTCAATCACATTACGATCACCAGAACGAAGAAAAAACCTTGTAATGCCGTGAGTAAAATACCTAACTGCATAGCAAATTTACTTGGCGCAGTCGCACTGCGGACATTGCGCATGCGCATTAGCGACTAATCGCTCCGTTGCGAAAAAAAAATAACGAGCGATCAACTCGGAATGACCACCATAATCCTTCATCTCCATGGCACAGCTCTTAATGAGGGTGTAAAGTGGGAACCTATTATATATACCATAATACTTAAATCCACTAATGATAATTTACTCATAATCTGTGGGGTACTATAGTAAATATATGTTATTAACTTTTTTTTTTATTTTACCAATATCCCAATTGTGACCTTTTTTTCTGTACTCTATTTTCCAATTAGTATTCAATAGAGAACTGTACTCTCTGGGGTCATCACTTTCACATACGCATTCCTTTCATAGCGGCTCCATAATGCCAGCTAGCAATTTGACAAACAGAGATAATGTGCATTCACTGAGGAGCATTAGAAATACATACCAGTTGCTTTCTGCTGCTCAACGGCGAGAAAGAATGTAGAGGATAAAATATAGAAAAGAGATCGTGTATAAAAGTAAGTTTAACTCACTATCTGTTAGTAACATATCTACCTACCTACCTGATTGTTTTTCATTGTGTGGTAATAACGTGTTTCTGCTGTTTTTACTTAATTTCCAATTGGAAGAACTTGGGCTGAATTAATATGTGCTAAATAAAGGTTACTGCAGCGGATCTTTTTAACATGGCCAGTATGTTGCTGGAAATACTTGAAAATGTATACACCTTTCAGATTGCCGGGTTGCTGTGCAGTCTGAAAGGTCCAGTTTAAATAATCCGGGTATTTCAAATCGGGTAGTGAGCAGGGTTGAACACGCGTTCAACCCGGTTCGTGGTGCAGTGTGAATGGGTAAGCTGGGCAGATGCGACCTGGCACCCGTTCACTGAATAGGAAGAGGCGGCTCTCGGAGATAATCTCAGCTGCGTTGGCGGTGATGTCACCAACCCAGCACATTGCCGGGTTGGGCCGCCTGTTTGAAAGGGCTGAGTCACACCTGGGAAGGAAGCGTGTACAGATCCCAGGTGCGACTCGTGATTAGCAGTCTGAAAGGGCCTTAGTAAGCAAGTGCAGCTGGAGCCATGGCAAAATAGATACAGTAGATACTGTAGATAGATAAGGTAGATATTATATAGGAATTAGTATCCTATCCCGATGGTCAAGATCCAGACAGGGGCTAGGTAAGTATTTAAACTCCCCCCTACCCCCCTAAACCTCCCTTACCACAGCCTAAACTTAACCTCCACCATCAGTGCCTAACCTTAACCTCCCCCTTAGTGCCTAAACCTAACCCCCCCGGTGGTGCCTAACTCTAACCCCCCTCCCCGCAGCCTAAACCTACGCCCCCCCCTCCCGCACATCCTATCCCTAACCCCCTCCAGTATACTTACATGTGAGATTTTGGTGTCGGGATCCTGACCTTTTTCTGGATTTCGACGTTTGTGTTCTGACAGGTGTTGGGATTCCGGAGTTGGTATTTCAGCTGCCGAGATCCCGACAGCTGGGTTCTTGAATGTATACCATTATATATATGAGAGTTTGACTTACCTTTCTCATTGTGATCTTCTAACAGATAAAAGTGGGATCTGTCCACTGCATTGAGACAGATAAGGAGGTGCATTTCTTTGATAATATTCTTCACCCATACCGGGACAATATTATTTATTACACACAACAATTAAATGTCATATAAAAGTATAGTATAGACACAAATATATACATACAGTACTCACTCAGTACATGTCGTGCATGATGTATGTGCACCTGGAGCAACCGTCCCAGTGTAAATACATCTGCGCGAGGTGTGTGCGAATGGCTGCACTGGAAGCCCAGGTAACTGATCTAGAGCAAACCGTAACGTGACTGAGGGACATTAACAATCTCCAGCAAAGCTTAGATAGAACTGTGGAGGAGTTGCAGGGGGGGGGGGGGGGACACACCTGTAGACGACCAGGTAGCCAGCTGGGTCACGGTTAGAAGGAAGAGAGGGAGGCATGACATCTCTGAATTACCAAACCCCAATAAATGTGCCCTATTGGACGAAGATTCGGAGGATGGTAGTGAGGAAATGATGGAGCTGGAGGAGACTGTTCCCTCTAGCAACCGGAGGAGCGGTCCCTCCGGCACAGATGGGACAAAAGAAAGCGAGGTACCTAGTCAGATTGTGGTGGTAGGGGATTCTGTTATCAGGAAGGCAGATAGGGCAATCTGCTACCGGGACCGTGATCGTCGTACAGTCTGTTGTCTCCCGGGTGCTCGGGTATGGCACATCGCGGCCTGGGTAGAAAGATTGTTGGGACGGGCTGGCAAAGACCCGGTGGTCTTGGTGCACATTGGCACCAATGACAAAGTTAGTGGTAGGTGGGATGTACTTAAGAAATATTATAGGGACTTAGGCCAGAAACTAAAGGCAAGGACATCTAAGGTAATATTCTCTGAAATATTACCCATGCCACACGCTAGCCCAGGGAGGCAGAGGGAGATTAGGGAGGTAAATGTGTGGCTTAGAGACTGGTATAGGAAAGAGGGGTTTGTGTTCCTGGAACATTGGGTGGAATTCTCAATCAGGTGCCATCTTTTTTGTCGCAATGGATTGTACCTTAATGAGGAGGGGGCAGCAGTGCTGGGGTGAAGGATGGTTAGAAGGTTGGAGGAGCTTTTAAACTAGGTGCATGGGGGGAGAGTTTAGCTAGAAACTACGGGTTATGCAGTGAGAATAGTGGGGATGGAGGTAGTGAACGAAATGGGGGTGGAGAAGTGGGGAGGGAAAGAGCAGCCGGCAAGGGTATTAACATGGGTACTAACAAGGGTATTACCAAAGGTACAAAACACTAACGATGATTATGGGTCATCATTACTGCATATAAAAAATGATGTCTGATGAGGAAATGTTACTGAAGCAAATTGAAAAAGCAGCAGGAGTAGGAGACGTAATAGTGATGGGAGATTTTTACTATTCGGAGATAAACTGGACAAATGATTCATGTGATACTGCTAGGGGTAATATGTTTTTAAATACACTAAATGATAACTACTTACTTCAACTAATCGAGGAACCAACTAGGTACAATGCAATCTTAGACCTGGTATTAATTAACAATGGGGAATTGATATCAAATATTATAGTAGGGGAGCCCATGGGAAACAGCAACCACAATATGGTCATATTCAATATAGGTTTTCATAAGCAGTCCTATAGTGGCTTAACTAGGACTCTAAACTTTAGCAAAGCCAACTTTGACATGATGAGGGAAGCTTTAAAGGACATTGAATAGGAAATTTTGTTTCAACGAAAAAATACTACGGCGAAATGGGAGGCATTAAAATCACTGCTCGTTAGTAATACTCGCAAATTTATTCCCATGGGCAGCTAACAAAGGTATAAAAATTCCAAACCAATGTGGCTTAACAAAAAGATTAAGGAACTAATGGGCAAAAAAAGGCGAGCATTCAAAAAAATACAAATCAGATGGGAATGCGGAGTCATTCTAGCACTATAAGGATTGTAACAAAATATGCAAAAAAGAAATAGGAGCAGTTAAAGTAGAAATTGCCCCAATTTTTTTTAAATATATCAACAGCAATAGATTAAAGGAGACTATAGACCCATTAAAGGACAAGCTGGGAGTCTTAATCAAAAATTATAATGACATTGCGGACAAATTAAATTAGTTTTTCTCATCGGTATTCACAAGAGAGGACCAGATGCAGGAATTAACACACAATCTTAAAACAGATAATGTCTCACTGCTATGTGCTTACTTAAGTAAAGAGGTAGTCTGTGACCGATTAAAAAAAATTAAGATTAATAACTCACCTGGTCCCAATGGAATTCATCCAAGCGTTCTCATTGAGCTTCACTCCGAACTAGCAAGACCGCTATTTTTGATCTTCAATGACTTCACAAAGACTGGCGTATAGCGGAATTAGTGCCAATATTCAAGAAGGGAAGTAAAGCTGAACTGGGTAATTATAGACCAGTTAGTCTGACATCTATAGTGGGGAAAGTACTGGAAGGTATTTTAAAAGATAGTATACAGAAGTTTATTGAAGCCAATAAGGTTATTAATAGGAACCAACATGGATTTGTGAAGGACTGATCATGTCAAACAAACTTACTAGGCTTTTAGGAAATGGTTAGTGCGAGCCTTGGTCAGGGTAAGGAGGTCGATGTAATATTTTTAGACTTTGCTAAAGCTTTCAACACAGTACCACACATGAGACTTATCTATAAGAACTAGGGCTAGGGAGCACAATATGCACCCGGGTCAGAAATTGGTTAGATAATAAGGAGCAGCGCATTGTGGTAAATGGAACTTTTTCAAATTGGATTGAAGTACTAAGTGGTGTGCCACAAGGGTCTGTACTTGGACCACTATTGTTCAACATTTTCATTAACGATCTAGCAGTAGATCTGAAGAGCATGGTGTCAATTTTTGTAGACGATACCAAATTGTGTAAGGTTATAAATACGGAGGGGGATGCTGAGTCTCTTCAGAATGACTTAGTCAAACTGGAAGCATGGGCAGCAAAATGGAGAATGAGCTTCAATACAGACAAGCGTAAGGTAATGCACTTTGGTAGCAAGAACAAATATAACACCTACATACTAAATGGGGTAAAATTTGGTGGTTCTGTACTGGAAAAAAACTTAGGTATTCACATAGATAGCAAACTAAGCAGCAGTGCCCAAAGTAGGATTGCAGCAAAGAAGGCTAACAAAGTATTAGCATGTATACAGCAGGGAATTGATGCAAGGGATGAGAGTGTTATACTCCCATCATATAAATCCCTAGTGAGGCCACATCTTGAATACTGTGCACAATTTTGGGCACCATACTACAAAAAGGATATCCTGGAACTAGAAAAGGTTCAGAGGCAGGCGACCAAACTAATTAAGGGGACGGAGACGCTGGAATATGAGGAAAGGCTTGCAAGGCTAGGCATGTTTACACTGGAAAAGAGGAGACTAAGAGGGGACATGATCAACATTTACAAATATATAAGGGAACAATACACAGAGCTTGCAGGGGATCTGACTTTGGTAAGATCAACACAAAGGACATGTGGACACCCGCTTAGGTTAGAGGAGAGGAGATTTCGCACACAGAGATGTAAAGGTTTCTTCACAGTAAGGAAAATACGTGTTTGGAATTCCCTGCCTGAGAGAGTAGTAATGGCCGACTCGGTCAACACTTTTAAGAATGGGTTTGATAAGTACCTAATGGATAAGGATATACAAGGTTATGGTGCGTAGTCACGCACTATAGTTATAAAAAAAAAAAAACGTCCGACATTGGCAATAGACAAAATTAGTCCTAAAAATAATACAGCATAGGAGACCACAAATAGGTTGAACTCGATAGACAAATTGTCTTTTTTCAACATTAAAAACTATGTTACTACTGTATGGTACTATGTTACTATGTTACTGTGTAAAAGTCGTAGGCAGGTGTGAAAAAAATGCTGCAAGTAAGAATGCTTTAAAAAATAGAAATGTTAATGGTTTTTTTTTTATCAATTAACAAAATGCAAAGTGAATAACAGAAGAAAAATCTAAATCAAATCAATATTTGCTGTGGCTACTCTTTGCCTTCAAAACAGCATCAATTCTTCTAGGTACACTTGCACAGTTTTTTAAGTACTGTATATACTCAAGTATAAGCCGACTTTTTCAGTACTTTTTTTTGTGCTAAAAAAGCCCCCTAGGCTTATACTCGAGTCAGTGCAGTGGGAAGGAGTGGGGACACGGAGGGCAGTCAGTGCAGTGGGAAGGAGGGACACGGAGGGCACAGCGCACGCCTCTCCTGTGTCCCTCCTGCATCTCCAGCGGCGGGTCTATTAAATGAAGTACCCGTTCATGAGCTCTGATTGGCTCACGAACCGGCACTTCATTTAACAGACCCACCGCGGCCGCCGGAGACGCAGGAGGGACACAGGAGAGGCACGCACTGTGCCCTCCGTGTCCCATCTTCACAAAACAGCGCGGGAGCAGCGGAGGGTAAGTTACCATATACCTGGCACTGGGGGGAGCATATTTGGCACTTGGGGGGGCATATGTGGCACTGAGGGGGCATATCTGGCACTGTGGGGGCATATCTGGCACTATGAGGGCATATCTGGCACTGTGGAGGAATATCTGGCAGTATGAGGGCATATCTGGCACTGTGGGGGCATATCTGGCACTATGAGGGCATATCTGGCACTGTGGGGGAATATCTGGCACTGTGGGGGCATATCTGGCACTGTGGAGGAATATCTGGCAGTATGAGGGCATATCTGGCACTGTGGGGGCATATCTGGCACTATGAGGGCATATCTGGCACTGTGGGGGAATATCTGGCAGTATGAGGGCATATCTGGCACTGTGGGGGCATATCTGGCACTATGAGGGCATATCTGGCTGGCACTGTGGGGGAATATCTGGCAGTATGAGGGCATATCTGGCACTGTGGGGGCATATCTGGCACTATGAGGGCATATCTGGCACTGTGGGGGCATATCTGGCAGTGTGGGAGCATATCTGGCACTATGAGGGCATATCTGGCACTGTGGGGGCATATCTGGCAGTATGAGGGCTGTGTACGGCTAGAGCTGCATTTCCCACCCTAGGCTTATACTCGAGTCAATAAGTTTTCCCAGGTTTTTGTGGTAAAATTAGGTGCCTCGGCTTATATTCAGGTCGACTTATACTCGAGTATATACGGCAACTTGGCAGGGAGGTTGTTCCAAATATCTTGGAGAACTATTCACATATATTCTGTGGATGTAGGCTTGCTCAAATCTTTCTGTCTATTCATGCAATCCGAGACAGAGTTGATGATGTTGCGATCAGGGCTCTGTGGGGGCCATATCATCACTTACCAGGACTTCTTGTTCCTCTTTACGCTGAATATAGTTCTTAATTACATTGGTTGTAATTTTGGGGTCATTGTCCTGCTGCAGAATAAATTTGGAGCCAATCAGATGCCTCCTGATGGTATCAGAGAAGTCTGGCCAGAAATGGTCTTCATGGAAGAATTGATCCCTAAAAGCCATACCTTCGATGTGGAAACAAGGCCAAGTGACTCAACTATGCACGAAACATAGGAACTGGGGTGCAGAAAAATGGCAGCAGGTGCTCTGGACTGATGAGTCAAAATTTGAAATATTTGACTGTAAGCAGAAGGGCGTTTGTTCACCGAAGGGCTGAAGAGCGATACAATAATGAGTGTCTGTAGGCAACAGTGAAGCATGGTGGAGGTTCCTTGCAAGTGTGGGGCTGCATTTCAGCAAATGGAGTTGGAAATTTGGTCAGGATTAATGATATCCTCACTGCTGAGAAATACAGGCAGGTTCTTATCTATTTCAATACCATCAGGGAGGCGTCTGATTGGCTTCAAATTTATTCTGCAACAGGACAACAACCCCAAACATACAGCCAATGTCATTAAGAACTATCTTCAGCTTAAAGAAGAACAAGCAATGATTTGCCCCCCACAGATCCCTAATCTCAACATTATCGCGTCTGTCTGGTATTACATGAAGAGACAAAGGATTTGAGTAAGCTTACATCCACAGAAGGTCTGTGGTTAGTTCTCCAAGATGTCTGAAACAAACTCCATGCCGCGATCCATCAAAAACTGTGCAAGTGTACCTAGAAGAATTAGGTCCGGATGTAATGAAGTCCGAGTTGGCTGGAGGTGAGGGTTCCCGGCTAAACTCGGATATTTTTTTAAACTGATAATCATTAACAACACATGGTTTTGCCTTGTACATGATTGGTGCTTTAAAAAAACTCAGAGTTTGCCCGGGAAACTGCACCTCCGGACAACTCGGACTTCAATACATCAGGCCTGGATGTTGTTTTGATGGCAAAGGGCGGTCACACCAAATATTGATTTGTTTTAGATTCCTCTTCTGTTTTGCATTTTGTTAATTGCGTAACATAAATTATTACAGCTTCAATTTTTGAAAGCATTCTCACTTTGCACCATTTTTTACCACACCTGCCTAAAACGTTTGCACAGTACTGTGTGCGTGTATATATATATATATATATATATATATACATGAGGATAGGGCGGCACTCACAAGTCTGATGATACAGTGAAGTAAAGACTGTTTATTAAATCCTACATATGTTTCAGGCTTCGGGTATAAGTGTACATTGCACAGTGATACATATTAATACTTGCAACATGCCCCCTAAGTGCTCGACAAAAGCTGTTGGTGTCCCTGGTGAATGCATAGTGATGTCAAAGAGGTAGTCTAGCTGCCTGCATGTATTGTGATGTCACAGAGGTACTGTCTAGGTGCCTCTAGCTGAATGCATTGTGATGTCATAAAAGTACTATCTAGCTGCCTACATCTGAATGCATTGTGATGTCATAAAGGTACTATCTAGGTGCCTGCATCTGAATGCATAGTGATGTCACAAAAGTACTACAGTACTTAGCTGCCTACAGCCGAATACATTGTTATGTCATAGAGGAACTGTTTAGCAGCCTGCAGTTGAATGCATTGTATTGTCACAGAGGTATTGCCTAGCTGCTTGCAGCTGAATGCATTGTGATGTCACAAAGGTTCTGTCTAGCTCAGCGGTGGCCAACCAGCGCTTCTCGAGCCGCATGCGTCTCTTTCCCCATCTGCATGTGGCTCAGCTCCCTGCTCCGGGTGGTCCCGCCTCCCGCTGCCTGCCCGGCACACACTGCTAGTGCAGCAGTGTTCTAAGGGTGCCAGTCCGTGAGCCAATCAGAGCTTGTGGACCGGCAGCTGCAGCTCCTGATTGGCTGCCGGACCACAAGCTTTCATTGGCTCACGAACCAGCGACTGACACACACACACATCACCACCGGAGATTGAGGGGCAGGTGAGGTGTGCGCTGTGCTCTTCTCCCCTCACACACAGGCACAGCCAGCAGCACTGTGAGCAGCACTGGGGGGCATATGTATATCTGGCACTGTGTGGGCATATGTGTATCTGGCTCTGTGTGGGCATATATGTATCTGGCACTGTGTGGGCATATGTGTACCTGGCACTGTGGGGCATATTTATATCTGGTACTATGTGGACATATATGTATCTGGCATTGTGTCAGCATATGTGTATCTGGCACTGTGTGGGCATATGTGTGTCTGAAACTGTGTGGGCATATGTGTATCTGGTACTGTGTGAGCATATATGTATCACGCCCCCATTTTCATTGGCCACGCCCTGTGTGGCATGTGGCCACACCAATTTTTTTTGGCATGAACGCCTTTGACATGCCCACACAGTATCACTAAGAGATTTTTCAACTTGCATCACTGACTGGGGCATTATATGTATATGCACAGTACTGGGGCATTATATGTATGTGGCATAGTACAATGTGACTGAAAACAGGGTTGTGACACAAGGTCATACTCCTACAAATGTCATACCAAAAGGTGTGCACACAAAAATGGAGAGTGGCTTTGTGACAACTAGGCCATGCCCCCAGGTGTGCGCATCATAATGGCTCTTTCATCTGACTCCAGATCTTTTCTGGCTCTTTGCGTCTGAATGGTTGGCCACCCCTGGTCTAGCTGCTTGCAGCTGAAAGCATTATGATGTCATAGAGGTATTTTCTAGCTGCCTGCAGCTGACTGCATTGTGATGTCACAAATGTACTGTCTAGCTGCCTGCAGCTGAATGAATTGTGATGTCATAGAAGACGTCTAGCTGCTTGCAGCTGAATGCATTGTGATGTCACAGAGATGCTGTATAGCTGCCTACAGCTGAATGAATTGCGATGTCATAGAAGTAGTCTAGCTGCTTGCAGTTGAAAGCATTGTGATATCAGAGGTACTGTGTAGCTGCCTCCAACTGAATGCATTGTGATGTCACAGAGGTACTGTCTAGCTGCCTGCAGCTGTCTGCATGCAATGTCATAGAAGTAGTCTATCTGCTTGCAGCAGATAGCACTGTGATGTCACAGAGGCACTGTCTAATTGCCTGCAGTTGCATACATTGTGATGTCACAGAGGTACTGTCTAGCTGCCTGCAGCTGACTGCATTGCGGTTTCATAGAAGCAGTCTAGCTGCTTGCAGCTGAAAGCATTGTGATATCACAGAGGTACTGTCTAGCTGCCTCCAACTGAATGCATTGTGATTTCACAGAGGAACTGTCTAGCTGCCTTCAACTGAATGCATTTTTATGTCACAGAGGTACTGTCTAGCTGCCTGCAGCTGAATGCATTGCGATGTTATAGAAGTAGTCTAGCTGCTTGCAGCTGAAAGCATTGTGGTATCACAGAGGTACTGTCTAGCTACCTGCAGCTAAATGAATTATGATGTCACAGAGGTACTGTCTAGGTGCCTGCAGCTGAATGCATTGTGATGTCACAGAGGTACTGTCTAGGTGCCCCTGGCTGAATACATTGTGATGTCACAAATGTACTATCTAGCTGCCTGCAGCTGAATGCATTGTGATGTCATAAAAGTAGTCTTGCTGCTTGCAGATGAAAGCACTGTGATGTCACAGCTGTACTGTCTAGCTGCCTGCACCTGAATGCATCTTGATGTCACAGATGTACTTTCTAGCTGCCTCAAGCTGAATGCATTGTGATGTCACAGAGGTTCTGTCTAAGTGCCTGCAGCTGCATAAATTGTGATGTCACAGATGTACTGCTAGCTGCCAGCATGTATTGTGATGTCACAGAGGTACTGTCTTGGTTCCTGCAGCTGAATGCATTGTGATGTCACAGAGGTACTCTCTAGGGGCCTAATTCAGACCTGATCGTAGATGTGCTAAATTTAGCATATCTACGATCAGTCACACAGACATACGGGGGGACGCCCAATACAGGGCTAGTCCTCCCCACATGTCAGGCCCGACCCCCCGCACAAGTACAAAAGCATTGCACAGTGGTGCTGCTTTTGTACTTTAGGACTACCCCCCTGCCAGCGCAGCTCCTGTGCGCTGGCAGGAGCTACTTGTTGCTGTGAGGGTCGCAGCGGCTGCATGTGATGTCACGCAACCACCATGGCCCACCCCCCCAATGTTCCAGGCACACCTGCGTTGCTCATACCATGCCCCATAAATTGTGGCCAAATGCCACCGGCCCGCCCCCTCCTGCCCAGCACCCGTCTCTGCCCGTCAATCAGGCAGAGACGATTGCAGGGCTGAGACAGTTCAGACCTGATCGGATGCTGTGCGAAAATGCACAGCAGCGATCAGCTCTGAATTAGCCCCTAGGTGCCTCCAGTTGAATGCATTGTGATGTCACAGAGGTACTATCTAGCTGCCTGCAGCTGATTGCCTTCTGATGTCACAGAGGTACTGTCTAGATGCCTGCAGCTGAATGCGTTGTGATGTCACAGAGGTACTGTCTAGGTGCCTGCAGCTGAATGTGTTGTGATATCACAGAGGTACTGTCTAGGTGCCTGCAGCTTAAAGCATTGTGATGTCACAGAGGTACTGTCTAGCTGCCTGCAGTTGAATGTGTTCTGATGTCACAGAGGTACTGTCTAGCTGCCTGCAGCTGAATGTGTTCTGATGTCACAGAGGTACTGTCTAGATGCCTGCAGCTGAATGCGTTGTGATGTCACAGAGGTACTGTCTAGCTGCCTGCAGCTGAATGTGTTCTGATGTCACAGAGGTACTGTCTAGCTGCCTGCAGCTGAATGTGTTCTGATGTCACAGAGGTACTGTCTAGCTGCCTGCAGCTGAATGTGTTGTGATATCACAGAGGTACTGTCTAGATGCCTGCAGCTGAATGCGTTGTGATGTCACAGAGATACTGTCTAGGTGCCTGCAGCTGAATGCGTTGTGATGTCACAGAGGTACTGTCTAGGTGCCTGCAGCTGAATGCAGGGCCGGCAACAGACATCTTGGGGCCCGGTACAGTGATATCTCTGGGGCCCCCTCAGAGCGACGGAATTTGCTGCGCTATATAATAAACTGTTATTAAATAAGTATATCTATTTTTATTTATCTACAGTATACAGAGATATAAATATGTATATCTCTCCTTCCTCACCCACACACACCACGGTCTGTCTCTCCCCAATAACTCCATGATGATTCCCTGCTGGACACGAAGTGGCATATACTTGGGGCCCCTCTGATCCTTGGGGCCCGGTACAGGTGTCCCCTTTGACCCCCCCTGTCGCCGGCCCTGCCTGAATGTGTTGTGATATCACAGAGGTACTGTGTAGCTGCCTGCAGCTTAAAGCATTGTGATGTCACAGAGGTACTGTCTAGCTGCCTCAAGCTGAATGCATTGTGATGTCACAAAGGTTCTGTCTAATTGCCTGCAGCTGCATAAATTGTGATGTCACAGAGGTACTGTCTTGGTTCCTGCAGCTGAATGCATTGTGATGTCACAGAGGTACTGTCTAGGGGCCTAATTCAGACCTGATCGTAGATGTGCTAAATTTAGCATATCTACGATCAGTCACACAGACATACGGGGGGACGCTCAACACAGGGCTAGTACGCCCCGCATGTCAGGCCTGACCCCCCGCACAAGTACAAAAGCATCGCACAGCGGTGATGTTTTTGTACTTTAGGACTAGCCCCCTACCAGCGCAGCTCCTGTGCGCTGGCAGGAGCTACTTGTCGCTGTGAGGGTCACAGTGGCTGCATGTGATGTCACGCAGCTGCCGTGGCCCGCCCCCCAACGTTCCGGGCACACCTGCATTGCCCGTACAATGCCCCATAAATGGCGGCCAAATGCCGCAGGCCTGCCCCCTCCTGCCCAGCACCTGCCTCTGCCTGTCAATCAGGCAGAGACAATCGCAGGACTGAGACAGTTCAGACAGTTCAGACCTGATTGGCTGCTGTGCGAAAATGCACAGCAGTGATCAGCTCTGAAGTAGCCCCTAGGTGCCTCCAGCTGAATGTTTTGTGGTGTCACAGAGGTACTATCTAGCTGCCTGCAGCTGAAAGGATTGTGATATCACAGAGGTACTGTCTAGCTGCCTGCAGCTGAATGCCTTGTGATGTCACAGAGGTACTGTCTAGCTGCCTGCAGCTGAATGCCTTGTGATGTCACAGAGGTACTGTCTAGCTGCCTGCAGCTGAATGCCTTGTGATGTCACAGAGGTACTGTCTAGGTGCCTGCAGCTGAATGTGTTGTAATGTCACAGAGGTACTGTCTAGGTGCCTGCAGCTGAAAGGATTGTGATATCACAGAGGTACTGTCTAGCTGCCTGCAGCTGAATGCCTTGTGATGTCACAGAGGTACTGTCTAGGTGCCTGCAGCTGAATGTGTTGTGATGTCACAGAGGTACTGTCTAGGTGCCTGCAGCTGAAAGGATTGTGATATCACAGAGGTACTGTCTAGCCGCTTGTGGTTGAATACATTGTGATGTCACAGAGGTACTGTCTTGCTGCATCCAACTGAATGCATTGTGATGTCACAGAAGCTGAAAGCATTGTGATGTCACAGAGGTACTGTCTTGGTGTCTGATGCTGAATGCATTGTGATGTCACAGAGTTAGTCTAACTGCTTGTGTGGCATCCCAGTCCTGAGGGATACCCCTTTTATGGAAACATAGGAAAGGGTTACTAGCTGTGTCTCGGTTGTGTCACTTGTTAACTTGATGAACTGTGACAGTCTGCAATTGCAGCCTTGGTGCTAGGCAACCGAGACTGTGCAAAACAGAAGCAATCTGGAGGGTTTTGAGTAGTGATGAGCGGGTTCGGTTCCTCGGAAACCGAAGCCCCCCGAACTTCACCCATTTTACACGGGTCCGAGGCATACTCGGATTCTCCCGTATGGCTCGGTTAACCCGAGCGCGCCCGAACGTCATCATCCCGCTGTCGGATTCTCGCGAGATTCGGATTCTATATAAGGAGCCACGCGTCGCCGCCATTTTCACTCGTGCATTGGAAATGTTAGGGAGAGGACGTGGCTGGCGTCCTCTCCGTTTATTAATGTTGCTGCAAATATTTGTGCTTATTGCTTAATTGTGGGGACTGGGGAGCAGCTGTATTATATAGGAGGAGTACAGTGCAGAGTTTTGCTGATCAGTGACCACCAGTTTTATCCGCTCTCTGCATGAAAAACGCTCCATATCTGTGCTCAGTGTGCTGCATATATCTGTGCTCACACTGCTTTATTGTGGGGACTGGGGACCAGCAGTATTATATAGGATGAGTACAGTGCAGAGTTTTGCTGACCAGTGACCACCAGTATTATACGTTGTCTGCCTGAAAAACGCTCCATATCTGTGCTCAGTGTGCTGCATATATCTGTGCTCACACTGCTTTATTGTGGGGACTGGGGACCAGCAGTATTATATAGGAGGAGTACAGTGCAGAGTTTTGCTGACAGTGACCACCAGTATATATAGCAGTACGGTACGGAAGGCCACTGCTCTACCTACCTCTGTGTCGTTAAGCATACTATCCATCTAGATTCTATACCTGTGGTGCATTTTAGTTTTGCAGTTTGCTGACAGTGACCACCAGTATATATTAGAGATGAGCGCCTGAAATTTTTCGGGTTTTGTGTTTTGGTTTTGGGTTCGGTTCCGCGGCCGTGTTTTGGGTTCGACCGCGTTTTGGCAAAACCTCACCGAATTTTTTTTGTCGGATTCGGGTGTGTTTTGGATTCGGGTGGTTTTTTCAAAAAACCCTAAAAAACATCTTAAAACATTGAATTTGGGGGTCATTTTGATCCCATAGTATTATTAACCTCAATAACCATAATTAACACTCATTTTCAGTCTATTCTGAACACCTTACACCTCACAATATTATTTTTAGTCCTAAAATTTGCACCGAGGTCGCTGGATGACTAAGCTCAGCGACCCTAGTGGCCGACACAAACACCGGGCCCATCTAGGAGTGGCACTGCAGTGTCACGCAGGATGTCCCTTCCAAAAAACCCTCCCCAAACAGCACATGACGCAAAGAAAAAAAGAGGCGCAATGAGGTAGCTGTGTGAGTAAGATTAGCGACCCTAGTGGCCAACACAAACACCGGGCCCATCTAGGAGTGGCACTGCAGTGTCACGCAGGATGTCCCTTCCAAAAAACCCTCCCCAAACAGCACATGACGCAAAGAAAAAAAGAGGCGCAATGAGGTAGCTGTGTGAGTAAGATTAGCGACCCTAGTGGCCGACACAAACACCTGGCCCATCTAGGAGTGGCACTGCAGTGTCACGCAGGATGTCCCTTCCAAAAAACCCTCCCCAAACAGCACATGACGCAAAGAAAAAAAGAGGCGCAATGAGGTAGCTGACTGTGTGAGAAAGATAAGCGACCCTAGTGGCCGACACAAACACCGGGCCCATCTAGGAGTGGCACTGCAGTGTCACGCAGGATGTCCCTTCCAAAAAACCCTCCCCAAACAGCACATGACGCAAAGAAAAATAAAAGAAAAAAGAGGTGCAAGATGGAATTGTCCTTGGGCCCTTCCCACCCACCCTTATGTTGTATAAACAAAACAGGACATGCACACTTTAACCAACCCATCATTTCAGTGACAGGGTCTGCCACACGACTGTGACTGAAATGACGGGTTGGTTTGGACCCCCACCAAAAAAGAAGCAATTAATCTCTCCTTGCACAAACTGGCTCTACAGAGGCAAGATGTCCACCTCATCATCATCCTCCGATATATCACCGTGTACATCCCCCTCCTCACAGATTATCAATTCGTCCCCACTGGAATCCACCATGTCAGCTCCCTGTGTACTTTGTGGAGGCAATTGCTGCTGGTCAATGTCTCCGCGGAGGAATTGATTATAATTCATTTTAATGAACATCATCTTCTCCACATTTTCTGGATGTAACCTCGTACGCCGATTGCTGACAAGGTGAGCGGCGGCACTAAACACTCTTTCGGAGTACACACTTGTGGGAGGGCAACTTAGGTAGAATAAAGCCAGTTTGTGCAAGGGCCTCCAAATTGCCTCTTTTTCCTGCCAGTATAAGTACGGACTGTGTGACGTGCCTACTTGGATGCGGTCACTCATATAATCCTCCACCATTCTATCAATGGTGAGAGAATCATATGCAGTGACAGTAGACGACATGTCCGTAATGGTTGTCAGGTCCTTCAGTCCGGACCAGATGTCAGCATCAGCAGTCGCTCCAGACTGCCCTGCATCACCGCCAGCGGGTGGGCTCGGAATTCGGATTTGGGATTTCGAAGAATGCACAGTTCTTTGCTGTGCTGCTTTTGCCAGCTTGAGTCTTTTCATTTTTCTAGCGAGAGGCTGAGTGCTTCCATCCTCATGTGAAGCTGAACCACTAGCCATGAACATAGGCCAGGGCCTCAGCCGTTCCTTGCCACTCCGTGTGGTAAATGGCATATTGGCAAGTTTACGCTTCTCCTCCGACAATTTTATTTTAGGTTTTGGAGTCCTTTTTTTTCTGATATTTGGTGTTTTGGATTTGACATGCTCTGTACTATGACATTGGGCATCGGCCTTGGCAGACGACGTTGCTGGCATTTCATCGTCTCGGCCATGACTAGTGGCAGCAGCTTCAGCACGAGGTGGAAGTGGATCTTGATCTTTCCCTAATTTTGGAACCTCAACTTTTTTGTTCTCCATATTTTATAGGCAGAACTAAAAGGCACCTCAGGTAAACAATGGAGATGGATGGATTGGATACTAGTATACAATTATGGACGGACTGCCACGGTTAGGTGGTATAAAAAAACCACGGTTAGGTGGTATATAATACAATTATGGATGGACGGACTGCCTGCCGAGTTCCGACACAGAGGTAGCCACAGCCGTGAACTACCGCACTGTACACTGGTTGATAAAGAGATAGTAGTATACTCGTAACAACTAGTATGACACTATGACGACGGTATAAAGAATGAAAAAAAAACCACGGTTAGGTGGTATATATTATAATAATAATACAATTATGGATGGACGGACTGCCTGCCGACTGCCGACACAGAGGTAGCCACAGCCGTGAACTACCGCACTGTACACTGGTTGATAAAGAGATAGTAGTATACTCGTAACAACTAGTATGACACTATGACGACGGTATAAAGAATGAAAAAAAAACCACGGTTAGGTGGTATATATTATAATAATAATACAATTATGGATGGACGGACTGCCTGCCGACTGCCGACACAGAGGTAGCCACAGCCGTGAACTACCGCACTGTACACTGGTTGATAAAGAGATAGTAGTATACTCGTAACAACTAGTATGACACTATGACGACGGTATAAAGAATGAAAAAAAAACCACGGTTAGGTGGTATATATTATAATAATAATACAATTATGGATGGACGGACTGCCTGCCGACTGCCGACACAGAGGTAGCCACAGCCGTGAACTACCGCACTGTACACTGGTTGATAAAGAGATAGTAGTATACTCGTAACAACTAGTATGACACTATGACGACGGTATAAAGAATGAAAAAAAAACCACGGTTAGGTGGTATATATTATAATAATAATACAATTATGGATGGACGGACTGCCTGCCGACTGCCGACACAGAGGTAGCCACAGCCGTGAACTACCGCACTGTACACTGGTTGATAAAGAGATAGTAGTATACTCGTAACAACTAGTATGACACTATGACGACGGTATAAAGAATGAAAAAAAAACCACGGTTAGGTGGTATATATTATAATAATAATACAATTATGGATGGACGGACTGCCTGCCGACTGCCGACACAGAGGTAGCCACAGCCGTGAACTACCGCACTGTACACTGGTTGATAAAGAGATAGTAGTATACTCGTAACAACTAGTATGACACTATGACGACGGTATAAAGAAAGAAAAAAAAATACCACAGTTAGGTGGTATATATTATAATAATAATACAATTATGGATGGACGGACTGCCTGCCGACTGCCGACACAGAGGTAGCCACAGCCGTGAACTACCGCACTGTACACTGGTTGATAAAGAGATAGTAGTATACTCGTAACAACTAGTATGACACTATGACGGTATAAAGAATGAAAAAAAAACCACGGTTAGGTGGTATATATTATAATAATAATACAATTATGGATGGACGGACTGCCTGCCGACTGCCGACACAGAGGTAGCCACAGCCGTGAACTACCGCACTGTACACTGGTTGATAAAGAGATAGTAGTATACTCGTAACAAGTATGACACTATGACGACGGTATAAAGAAAGAAAAAAAAATACCACGGTTAGGTGGTATATATTGTAATACAATTATGGATGGACGGACTGCCTGCCGAGTTCCGACTGCCGACACAGAGGTAGCCACAGCCGTGAACTACCGCACTGTACTGTGTCTGCTGCTAATATAGACTGGTTGATAAAGAGATAGTATACAATACATACAACAATATACTACTATACTGGTGGTCAGGCACTGGTCACCACTAGTCACACTGGCAGTGGCACTCCTGCAGCAAAAGTGTGCACTGTTTAATTTTAAATTAATATAATATTATGTACTCCTGGGGGCTCCTGCTATAACAACCTGCAGTGCTCCCCAGTCTCCCCCACAATTATTATAAGCTTTGCCTTTTATACATTGATGTGCAGCACACTGGGCTGAGCTGAGTGCACACAGACTGAGTCACACTGTGTGACTGGCTGCTGCTGTGTATCGTTTTTTTCAGGCAGAGAACGGATATAGCAGAGAACGGATATAATATTATATTAAAATAAATAAAAGTTAACTAACAACAACTGCACTGGTCACTGTGGTAAACTCTGTCTGACTCTGCACAATCTCTCTCTCTCTTCTAATCTAATTTCTAATGGAGAGGACGCCAGCCACGTCCTCTCCCTATCAATCTCAATGCACGTGTGAAAATGGCGGCGACGCGCGGCTCCTTATATAGAATCCGAGTCTCGCGAGAATCCGACAGCGTCATGATGACGTTCGGGCGCGCTCGGGTTAACCGAGCAAGGCGGGAGGATCCGAGTCTGCTCGGACCCGTGAAAAAAACATGAAGTTCGTGCGGGTTCGGTTTCAGAGAAACCGAACCCGCTCATCTCTAGTATATATAGCAGTACGGTACGGAAGGCCACTGCTCTACCTACCTCTGTGTCGTCAAGTATACTATCCATCTAGATTCTATACCTGTGGTGCATTTTAGTTTTGCAGTTTGCTGACAGTGACCACCAGTATATATAGCAGTACAGTACGGAAGGCCACTGCTCTACCTACCTCTGTGTCATCAAGTATACTATCCATCTAGATTCTATACCTGTGGTGCATTTTAGTTTTGCAGTTTGCTGACAGTGACCACCAGTATATATAGCAGTACGGTACGGAAGGCCACTGCTCTACCTACCTCTGTGTCGTCAAGTATACTATCCATCTAGATTCTATACCTGTGGTGCATTTTAGTTTTGCAGTTTGCTGACAGTGACCACCAGTATATATAGCAGTACGGTACGGAAGGCCACTGCTCTACCTACCTCTGTGTCGTCAAGTATACTATCCATCTAGATTCTATACCTGTGGTGCATTTTAGTTTTGCAGTTTGCTGACAGTGACCACCAGTATATATAGCAGTACGGTACGGAAGGCCACTGCTCTACCTACCTCTGTGTTGTCAAGTATACTATCCATCTAGATTCTATACCTGTGGTGCAATTTGGTTTTGCAGTTTGCTGACAGTGACCACCAGTATATATAGCAGTATGGTACGGAAGGCCACTGCTCTACCTACCTCTGTGTCGTCAAGTATACTATCCATCCATACCTGTGGTGCATTTCAGTTGTGCGCAGTATATATAGTAGTAGGCCATTGCTATTGATACTGGCATATAATTCCACTCATTAAAAAATGGAGAACAAAAATGTGGAGGTTAAAATAGGGAAAGATCAAGATCCTCTTCCACCTCGTGCTGAAGCTGCTGCCACTAGTCATGGCCGAGACGATGAACTGCCATCAACGTCATCTGCCAAGGCCGATGCCCAATGTCATAGTAGAGAGCATGTAAAATCCAAAAAACAAAAGTTCAGTTAAATGACCCAAAAATCAAAATTAAAAGCGTCTGATGAGAAGCGTAAACTTGCCAATATGCCATTTACGACACGGAGTGGCAAGGAACGGCTGAGGCCTTGGCCTATGTTCATGGCTAGTGGTTCAGATTCTGTCAAAGTCAAAAATATTACATAGAGAGACCATATAAACTGCACACATATAAGTCGCTATACTTGCAAATATGCGCAGCGAGCACAGCAATATATGGAAACACACGCATTTGCTCGGACATGGCACAGAGATGGATTCGGCACTTGTTTCATACAGTACATGGTTATAATAATGAACAGCACCAGACATCATGGAGATTTAGAATTGGCTAATGAATTAATGTCATGGATGTGTATCATTCGAACCGAACCAGATAAACACATCATGTTTGGTATTGAAGCAAGCAGAATCAGGTGTGGGTTAGTTTGAGGCCTGTTGTGTTGTTGTGGGACATTGCAGCGGATAGATATGATTATATGAATAAAAGCTAAGATCATATTGTTAGAACAATATGATGCTCAAGACAACCTTTTACTAAGTTTTCAGGGCTGAACCTGATTAGCATATACAAAGAGAATGGTGACTCAATACAAAGGAGAAAGAAAGACCCCTCCCCCAGGTACTGGTCAAACAGGAAGGTAGTGGTCAGGTGTGGCCTCAGAGAACAGATGTAATGTAGCTACACTCACAGACACACACACAGCTACCTGGCACCAAGCAGCATGGCGGCTGAATCCCCAGGACATCTTCCAAACTAAAGGCTAAGTATTGAACTTCACATGGCTAGATAAGGAAACAGACAGATTGCTTTCTAGTTTAAATAGGATATTGTAACTTGGTTGTGTGATTGTTGGGTGTTTGTGGATACTCTGTGAAGTCTGTGATAAATTGGAACAGTATACAATCTGTAGCATAATATTTGTGGTATTTGTTTGCCAATGGAGATTTAAAATAGATTGTGCTGGTTAGTCATAATATATATCCTGTTAATCATAAATACCACCATGCAGTTACGTTTGTGTTAATTACATTGTGATCTGGTCTTGTGATGAATATGCTCTGGTTATTGAGATACTGAAGTTGTTTGGGATGTGAAATTATGAGATGGTTCTAGGAAGTTGGATTACATTGTGAAAGGTGTTTTAGATGGTTTGGAATTGTAAAATCAGAACATATGCATTGTTTTGAGGCTTGGACATTTTGGAAGAAAATGGAGTCTTGTGTTTTCTGCTATGTGATTGTGGTTTAGTATAGAGTGCCATGTGTTTGGACCTGCAAATCTAAAATGGCTGCTGCTGGATGTCTTCCCCTCCCCCTTTCAGCCATGTGGTGTGGTCTTTGGAATCAAGTGGAGGTTTCTCAAAATGGAGTCTAGCTTCCATCCCATGCTGTATTCAGCATTGACTAACTGCGCAGCGATTGTCTCTCACATGTGTAGTTTTATCTGCAACCATGTTGTCTCTTATTTAATGTTATCATGAGCCATTTCTCTCTATCTCTCTCTTCTTCTCTTCCCCTTCCATTTTCCCATAAATAGTAATTGTATTGTATTGTATTTCTTGTGTAGTTATCTGGTTAGGTAGTCTCTGTTATATTGTAGTGTATCATTTGTACTGTTATCCCCTTTTACAAGTATATTAGACATAATACAGTTAATAGGCCTTGGAACCTAAACCAGTATCTGTGTATTTTCTATAGTGATAAGTGTTCACTTGAGCGTCGGTGACGCTCAAGCAGCTTTGTAGATAGTCAGGTTACACAAGGTTGCACTTACACCCTGTACTCACATTAAGGTATTCAGTGTATTTCATTGGTATAAGGTTTTAACATAAAGGTATAGTGTTGTGAGCGTCTGCATCGCTGGTGACCTCCTCGTGGTCTCGAGCGTAAGCTACGCCATAGCGAATCATTACCCTAGACATAACCAATAACGTGTCCTGTGATCGCTGGGCCGTGAGCGAACGTGACGCTTGAGCGTCTCGCCTACGGCTGAGCGATCGTTACGCAACTAGCGTACCATTACGGTACTTCTTAAGTAAACAGCGTACAGTGTTCTTAGCTTCATAAAGGGTTGTTATACGACAAGGAATTTAGCATTGTCAATTGCGGGCTCGTCCTATACTTCTCACATCTGCACTAGGTAGATCAGCAGACATTATCCCCCAGCAAAGGGTGGGAGGTTGTCTCACAGTGCTGGCGGGATAAGCGTCTGCTTCGCTTAGATAAAGAGTGCTGAAGGAACCCGGTAACCGGAGGTAAGAACAGTACGCTATTGTCTTTGAAAATCTGGTTTTTATTTCAATTTGGTGCCAACTACACACTCAGGCCTAGAATAACTTTAGGAGTTTTGAATGATGACTTTCTTTGTGACAAGAGGCCGCATGGTCTGTCCACCATTTTGTGTGACCCTCATGGAGGTGGAAGGGGGAGGAGCAGCGGCCATTTTGGGAAGGTCAAAAAAAAAAATTTTTTTTTTTCTGAGCGGCTGGTTTTCAGTTGACTCAGGAAACAATCAGCCATCCACTGTCAAAAAGAAATCATCATTTAATGAGGGTTTTTTTTTATGCATTTATTTAATCTATATCATAGTCAATCATAAGTAATAGTGATTGGTACTTATATGTAATTTCATATGCGTGTGCTTACATCAATGTATGTTATTAGATTAAATTTAGAATTGCATTTTCATCTGTGTAAGTTTCACATATCACTATTCCTGTTTGCCAATTTTATAGTTGATAGAAAGTGCTAAAAAGAGATTTGCTGTTATTTAATAGTAGAGGTAATAGTTAAAGTATAGAACAACACACGATTTGTCTAGGAGATAAGGCAGTCAGTGTGGATTGCGGTAGATGATCAGGGATCATTTACATTGATAAAAGTATATATTGTGTTACGGTGGATCCTTTGCATTGCGTACACGTGTCGCTAACAAAGACTAGCGTACGCAATCCAAAAGGCAGACGCACGCAGCGTTCATTACGCAACGTAGCGTCCGGTTACGCCCACGTAGCTCAAGTTGTGATAAAGTGAAGTAACGCAAAGGCGATAAGTAACGCACAGCGGTAGATAACGCGAAGCGGTAAATAACGCAAATCTATTTTTAGAAAATCTGAAATTTAGTTTAACAGATCCTGCTCCTAATTGGTAACACTGTTGGGCTAAAGACAAATTTCTGCGCAGAAATAGATATAGAAACAAAAGTGTACATGTGTTGAGTGAGTGTGTTTTGTATACAAAAGTTTATATAACTTTAAGGTGGAACCAAAAGGAAAGCCGGGTACTCGTCAAGGGACATACGTGTAAGTGACATATACGGTGGCCAGGGAGGCATCCCTGGTTAAATAATATTTGAGCATTAGAGTATAGCGGACCATAAGGTAACAAGACCAGGAGGTCATAAGGTAGCAAGACCAGGAGGTCGTAAGGTAAAAGGTCCGCTATAAAAGTCCAGTGGCACAACGCCTGGGGTGTTGGTGCAGAACCCATATAGGCCATACAAGCTCTGGCTGAAGGAATCGCAGCCGGAAACATAGATTCCATTGATCTTTCAGTACATGACAAGTAGTGCTCGTATACTGAACGATTGGACCGCACGTTATTGTGTGCAGTAGTTAGTAATCTGACCTAATACCATTAGAGTAAAGTGGTCACAAACGCTATCTGTACATTCTGACGTGATTTGTGTAATTTTTTATTTTTGGAAGGGAAGTTCGCTGGTCACTCAGGAACTATCTAACAACCCCAACTTTACTGGAAAGAGTAAGTGTCCTGCGGGTAACCCTCATATGTTCCAGTAAACTAAAGGTTCACAGGGGCCCTAGGTTGGGTCCAGCAGCTCTGGCTACAGTGATTGCAGCACAGGCCAACGTGGGCGAGAAGTAAGTGGGGTACTTGATAAACCACCACCGCCGGCCTGCCCAAGGACATCTTGGTTTGTTTGTAAGGGTTCGCTGAAAGCCTTGATATTCAAGGAGGAATAGGCAATGCCTGCAGATTATGGGGGCCATTTGTTCAGGTAGGGGGCGATCAACCTCGGTTCGGGTTGATTCAGAGAACCGATCCATCGGGTCGGCACGATATGTGATGTGTAAGAAATATGGAAATCACGCTGAAGTTTTATGTGATGAATGGGAGAGAATGACTGTACAAGACAGGGACAAATTCCCAAGAATAGGTAGCTTCAGTCCAGTAGTGTTACAAAATTTAAGGAGGAGGATAAGTCTCGTTGAACCAACGAAGAGACAAAATAAACATTATGAATATTTACAGTTATGGCAACAGGAAAGTGAATTACAAAAAGAGTCTATTGACTTTTCTGACTCTTATCTTGAGAGGAGAGATATGGCAGCAGGAGAGGAGTTGATTGCGGAGAGAAAAGCACAAAGGTGGAACAATAAAAACGCTCTTAGCAACTGTAATATAGATTATAAGAATAAGTGTAATAAATGTAACAATGATTATTGTAATACTGTTGAATGTACAACTATTAACCTGTGCAAGCTGCACCCCATGTCAAACCTCCCTCAGGAATACAAACAAGAAAGTGAGCCCAGAACGATGTCGGCGCCTCTTCCAGAAGCCATCCTACAAGACATCCAGGTGGACACGACCAAATTGGTAAAGGCAATAATCAAACCCCCTAACGGAGGGTCAGGTGAGGTTGTGTCCACAGGTACGTACAATGTTTTATATCACGCACAAACAAATGTACCCCATATTGTAAGACCAAAACAAGGTGATGTGATTGAGTTTAGTCCTGTCAGGGTGATCACAGTCCCCAATGGGAAGACTGATGATCAGGGAACCATTCCCGTCAAGGACAGTGCAATGCGCCATCCCTGGTCCCGGACAGAATTGAGATCAATCATGTCTGATTACCCAGATCCTAGGAAAGATCTAACTGTATGATCAAAGATTCACAGAAGGCATATCAACTCCCTAGACAACGACATAATCATGGTATCCAAGGAATCAGGTAGGTACAGGGAAAGCGGTTGATGGTGATGAGCATCCAAGCGTTTGAGGAGGCATCAAATCAACCAAAACCCCAGGCCATTGGCACATGGAGGAACTTCAAAAGTTATGACACACCATTATAATCAAGGATCACATAGGCAGGAAAGGTGATTATTAGGAATGGAGGCAAGCCTGAGGTAACGGTTAATAAATTGGGAGGTCATTCACTGAAGACACAGGAATGACCAGGTTAAACGTTGTAAATGTATTTGTGAAAAATGTTTTTTCTTTCTCTCTCTATCCCCATCTCTGACGATTATTGGTAAGAATTCAAACATTGCATATTCGCTTGGTCCTTGCAGAAGTCTACCAAACCCCAGCATGACCTATCCACCACAATGTATTCTGGCCAGATACAGACAGTGGAATAATGCAAGTGCTGGTGGGGAGGGACTGCTCAAGGAAACCATTAGACACGTAGATACGACAGCCTAATAGTCTGACAATGTTTTCTTAATGTTGACAACGTTAAAAAATGCTTTGTTTCTCTTCTCTTATTGGTGGTTATTGTCGGGTTATGTAATGTATATATGCACATGAATTGTTCTCTATCTCTTTTGTTTTTTATTTTCTCTCTCTCCTCACTCATGTTTCCATGATTTAAAGATGGTATGTCACCCCTAAGTGTTAACCAATGGTAATGCCAGATTTTGCTCCACACAGAAAGATCGCTAGTTAGGAAGAAAGATTACATCACCAGAAGGTTCATTCGGAAGACTGAAGAGACAGCACCTTTTGAGAGGACAGCAGAACAAAAAGAACAACAAAACGAGAGAACTTATTATCGTAACGAGTTCTCTCCCCCTCAAACTGATTTTCTTATACCCCCTTTACAAATTTCTTCTTTTCTCCTCCTGTAAGATGGACTTGCCCCAAGAGACTGTGACATGGATTTTCCCGCTAACCATGATGTTGACCAGAGCAGTCTGTTTCGGTGAGAGTACCAGTGAGGTCGAGAAAGGATCCAGAAAGGTCCTGATGACTGAGACGGAGGTGTAAATTTCCAATAGCAACCCAATCACCAAGCAAAGGCGAGTACCGGGCACGATCTAACAACCATGTTATTTGTAAACAACTGTGAAGGAATGTTAGTTCAAAAAGAAAGTTGTATCTGTAGGCTCTGTAACAAAGTAATGCCAATCCAGTTTTAATATCCATATGGACCGGCATCCATTGAGTGACTATCACTCCTTAGTGGGTAATGTGTTAAATAAGACCGATTGTTGGGTATGCTCTCAAGTACCTCAGGGACACAGCAAATCAGGGCTAGTACCATTTCCTTTAACGTTAGGGGAGGTACTTGAGCTAAGTGGTGGGAGACCGGTGGACCGGAGGTTTAACATCTCCAGCCCTCCTAGTTTGAAGCTCCACCAATACCATGTGGATAGGTCCCTCTTATGTTTTAACATCTCCAATCCCAGAAAACCGGGAAATTGGGAAGTGTCATGGAGCAACCTTACCATGACCTTTTCACACAGAGCAGATAGAATGCCTACAGATACAGAGCTCGTACGCCACATAGCCAGTAGAGGAAAATCTTTCCGGTATCGATATACCTTAGGGAATAGGATTACTAGAGTTGGAGAGGTATCACCAGGATACTGTGCACATATCGTACAAACCGATACGTGCATTAAGCAGTTGGAAGAATTAGGGTCAGGAGATTTCACCTGGAAGGTTTGTAACATGGTCATGTCCTTCTCCGTCCCTTATGTTCTCCCCGATGATGCATATTTCATATGCGGGAGAAAGGCGTACAAATGGCTTGCCCCAAACTCTGAAGGATTGTGTTATATTGGAAAAGTATTGCCTGAAGTGATGACTGTTACACATGACAAAATGAAGGACATACACCGTGGTGCCCAAGCTCCTTATACTCACACTCATTACGAGCACCGAGTTAAAAGACAACTGTCAGAAAGGTTAGAGCATCCGGCCTCTGATCTTATCCATGAATCCACCGGGATTCAGGTTCTGGTAGCGTTAGATTTCACTCGTACCGCTCGGGGAGTGATGAATTATAGATACATTTCCGCACTCGCCAATTTGTTAGATAATATCACTGAAATGTATGATGACACGTTTAGATACACTGGAAGAGAACTTCAAGCTTATAAAACAGAACTAGTTCAGCATAGGATGGTTCTTAATTATCTTACAGCAGTAACAGGCGGATATTGTGTTACATTGGCAACACAGTACGGCATAAAGTGTTGCACGTATATCACAAATAGCACCGAGGATCCGGTAGAGGTCATAGACCAAAAGATGGACGATATTCTCCAATTGAAGTGGGAATTTCGTCGAAAACACAATCTCACCCTTGCTGCTGTAGGTAATGAGCTGACTGGTTGGGTGTCATGGTTGAACCCGCGAAATTGGTTCTCCGGTTTAGGAGAGTGGGCTCAAGGAGTCATAATGGATGTTGGAAAGTTTCTACTATGTATCTTAGGTGTCGTTATATCGATTGGATTGATATTTAGATGCGGGCAGGCTTTAATGAGGTGCAAACAAAGTACAAAAGTGATGAGCTTGAGGAGTGAGGAAACTGTAATTAACCTGGATTTGATTTATGACCCAATGATAGAAACCAGAATGTGATGAAAATGCGATTATACGGTCCGTTTCTTTCACCTGTTTTTCTGCTTTTCTCCAAGATACAAAGACCCCCTTGGACGAGGAAGCTGACGAGACGAGATGTATACAGACAACGGATTGACCAAAGAAGAAGATTTGACAACTTTAAATATGGACACTTGATGAACTTTGCCATAGATCCCCAGTTTCCCTAGTATCTTTAAACTCACGCTAGCCCAACATTTTTGTAAATCTGATGGCTCAGACAAAGCTATTTGCTCATGCCTAAGGAGCAATACAGCGCAAAGAAGACGACTCTCAACAGATACCGAAAACAACTTCGACGACAGATGTACATTTCCCTGACATAGAATATCATTGCATTTTCCATAAGTGTTCTTTATCTTCATCTCTACAACCCTCAGGTAATGACACACATAGACGATAGGGAATACAGGCACAGATATCAGCAACCACATACCTCCCCCATTCATGTATCATCAACTAAAATGTGCTCCCCCATTTTGTTACAACCACAGCCGAAATGAGCTCGGTAAAGTTTGACAGCCCATCCACAGACCCTTAGTACGGGATAAGAAGGAATTCAAATGTATACTTCGCAATACCTCGAAGCTTGATGTACAACACGTACGGCACGATGATACATGACCCCCCAAACATGGATTCATACACACATGCTTCTGCTATCTCACTAGGTCATACCCTCTTCACACCTTCTCCTCTCTCCTCCCTTACCCAACCATTGAAATGTATTAACCCCTGACATATATTTTTCTCTTTTTGAAATGTTTTAGGAAGTGGCAGTTATTGGTGACTGCCAAAGGGTGGACTGTCAAAGTCAAAAATATTACATAGAGAGACCATATAAACTGCACACATATAAGTCGCTATACTTGCAAATATGCGCAGCGAGCACAGCAATATATGGAAACACACGCATTTGCTCGGACATGGCACAGAGATGGATTCGGCACTTGTTTCATACAGTACATGGTTATAATAATGAACAGCACCAGACATCATGGAGATTTAGAATTGGCTAATGAATTAATGTCATGGATGTGTATCATTCGAACCGAACCAGATAAACACATCATGTTTGGTATTGAAGCAAGCAGAATCAGGTGTGGGTTAGTTTGAGGCCTGTTGTGTTGTTGTGGGACATTGCAGCGGATAGATATGATTATATGAATAAAAGCTAAGATCATATTGTTAGAACAATATGATGCTCAAGACAACCTTTTACTAAGTTTTCAGGGCTGAACCTGATTAGCATATACAAAGAGAATGGTGACTCAATACAAAGGAGAAAGAAAGACCCCTCCCCCAGGTACTGGTCAAACAGGAAGGTAGTGGTCAGGTGTGGCCTCAGAGAACAGATGTAATGTAGCTACACTCACAGACACACACACAGCTACCTGGCACCAAGCAGCATGGCGGCTGAATCCCCAGGACATCTTCCAAACTAAAGGCTAAGTATTGAACTTCACATGGCTAGATAAGGAAACAGACAGATTGCTTTCTAGTTTAAATAGGATATTGTAACTTGGTTGTGTGATTGTTGGGTGTTTGTGGATACTCTGTGAAGTCTGTGATAAATTGGAACAGTATACAATCTGTAGCATAATATTTGTGGTATTTGTTTGCCAATGGAGATTTAAAATAGATTGTGCTGGTTAGTCATAATATATATCCTGTTAATCATAAATACCACCATGCAGTTACGTTTGTGTTAATTACATTGTGATCTGGTCTTGTGATGAATATGCTCTGGTTATTGAGATACTGAAGTTGTTTGGGATGTGAAATTATGAGATGGTTCTAGGAAGTTGGATTACATTGTGAAAGGTGTTTTAGATGGTTTGGAATTGTAAAATCAGAACATATGCATTGTTTTGAGGCTTGGACATTTTGGAAGAAAATGGAGTCTTGTGTTTTCTGCTATGTGATTGTGGTTTAGTATAGAGTGCCATGTGTTTGGACCTGCAAATCTAAAATGGCTGCTGCTGGATGTCTTCCCCTCCCCCTTTCAGCCATGTGGTGTGGTCTTTGGAATCAAGTGGAGGTTTCTCAAAATGGAGTCTAGCTTCCATCCCATGCTGTATTCAGCATTGACTAACTGCGCAGCGATTGTCTCTCACATGTGTAGTTTTATCTGCAACCATGTTGTCTCTTATTTAATGTTATCATGAGCCATTTCTCTCTATCTCTCTCTTCTTCTCTTCCCCTTCCATTTTCCCATAAATAGTAATTGTATTGTATTGTATTTCTTGTGTAGTTATCTGGTTAGGTAGTCTCTGTTATATTGTAGTGTATCATTTGTACTGTTATCCCCTTTTACAAGTATATTAGACATAATACAGTTAATAGGCCTTGGAACCTAAACCAGTATCTGTGTATTTTCTATAGTGATAAGTGTTCACTTGAGCGTCGGTGACGCTCAAGCAGCTTTGTAGATAGTCAGGTTACACAAGGTTGCACTTACACCCTGTACTCACATTAAGGTATTCAGTGTATTTCATTGGTATAAGGTTTTAACATAAAGGTATAGTGTTGTGAGCGTCTGCATCGCTGGTGACCTCCTCGTGGTCTCGAGCGTAAGCTACGCCATAGCGAATCATTACCCTAGACATAACCAATAACGTGTCCTGTGATCGCTGGGCCGTGAGCGAACGTGACGCTTGAGCGTCTCGCCTACGGCTGAGCGATCGTTACGCAACTAGCGTACCATTACGGTACTTCTTAAGTAAACAGCGTACAGTGTTCTTAGCTTCATAAAGGGTTGTTATACGACAAGGAATTTAGCATTGTCAATTCACATGAGGATGGAAGCATTCATCCTCTCGCTAGAAAACTGCTGTGCCACTCCTAGATGGGCCAGGTGTTTGTGTCGGCCACTTGGGTCGCTTAGCTTAGTCACACAGCTACCTCATTGCACCTCTTTTTTTCTTTGCATCATGTGCTGTTTGGGGACTATTTTTTTAAGTGCCATCCTGTCTGACACTGCAGTGCCACTCCTAGATGGGCCAGGTGTTTGTGTCGGCCACTTGGGTCGCTTAGCTTAGTCACACAGCTACCTCATTGCACCTCTTTTTTTCTTTGCATCATGTGCTGTTTGGGGACTATTTTTTTAAGTGCCATCCTGTCTGACACTGCAGTGCCACTCCTAGATGGGCCAGGTGTTTGTGTCGGCCACTTGGGTCGCTTAGCTTAGTCACACAGCTACCTCATTGCACCTCTTTTTTTCTTTGCATCATGTGCTGTTTGGGGACTATTTTTTTCAGTGCCATCCTGTCTGACACTGCAGTGCCACTCCTAGATGGGCCAGGTGTTTGTGTCGGCCACTTGGGTCGCTTAGCTTAGTCACACAGCTACCTCATTGCACCTCTTTTTTTCTTTGCATCATGTGCTTTTTGGGGACTATTTTTTTAAGTGCCATCCTGTCTGACACTGCAGTGCCACTCCTAGATGGGCCAGGTGTTTGTGTCGGCCACTTGGGTCGCTTAGCTTAGTCACACAGCTACCTCATTGCACCTCTTTTTTTCTTTGCATCATGTGCTGTTTGGGGACTATTTTTTAAGTGCCATCCTGTCTGACACTGCAGTGCCACTCCTAGATGGGCCAGGTGTTTGTGTCGGCCACTTGGGTCGCTTAGCTTAGTCACACAGCTACCTCATTGCACCTCTTTTTTTCTTTGCATCATGTGCTGTTTGGGGACTATTTTTTTAAGTGCCATCCTGTCTGACACTGCAGTGCCACTCCTAGATGGGCCAGGTGTTTGTGTCGGCCACTTGGGTCGCTTAGCTTAGTCACACAGCTACCTCATTGCACCTCTTTTTTTCTTTGCATCATGTGCTGTTTGGGGACTATTTTTTTAAGTGCCATCCTGTCTGACACTGCAGTGCCACTCCTAGATGGGCCAGGTGTTTGTGTCGGCCACTTGGGTCGCTTAGCTTAGTCACACAGCTACCTCATTGCACCTCTTTTTTTCTTTGCATCATGTGCTGTTTGGGGACTATTTTTAAATCTGCCATCCTGTCTGACACTGCAGTGCCACTCCTAGATGGGCCAGGTGTTTGTGTCGGCCACTTGGGTCGCTTAGCTTAGTCAAACAGCGACCTTGGTGCGCCTCTTTTTTTCTTTGCATCATGTGCTGTTTGGGGACCATTTTTTTGAAGTGCCATCCTGCCTGACACTGCAGTGCCACTCCTAGATGGGCCAGGTGTTTGTGTCGGCCACTTGTGTCGCTTAGCTTAGCCATCCAGCGACCTCGGTGCAAATTTTAGGACTAAAAATATTATTGTGAGGTGTGAGGTGTTCAGAATAGACTGAAAATGAGTGTAAATTATGGTTATTGAGGTTAATAATACTATGGGATCAAAATGACCCCCAAATTATATGATTTAAGCTGTTTTTGAGGTTTTTTTGTAAAAAAAACACCAGAATCCAAAACACACCCGAATCTGACAAAAAAAATTTCTGGGAGGTTTTGGCAAAACGCGTCCGAATCCAAAACATGGCCGCGGAACCGAATCCAAAACCAAAACACAAAACCCGAAAAATTTCCGGTGCACATCTCTAGTTTTGAGACCAGGAGAATCTGACTGTGCCTGAGAGGAGAGTGGAAAAGAAGAGAGAAGATTTGTAGGCTGCAGAGGGGGATGTGACGTCAGACGCCAGAAGAGTGTGTGCTGAAAAAGCCTGCATCTGACAGAGTTTACAGACTGCCTGTGAGATTCAAGCAGTGATCAGCGTGGTTTGAAGTGAACATTCCACATGCTTTGATTTACTGCAGCTCAGAAGGAGAGAGCAATAGTTCATGTGCACCGAGGAGAAGCAGAGCGGAGTGATCGTTCCACTCAGTAACTGGGTGACAGCAATCTGAGGAGCGGATACACTGACAGTGCTGCGCTGCATGGCGAGACAGCGGAGTTTGTGTGGGGTGGCCCCCTGAGTAAGCAGATCATCACTACAGTCATAGGACACGTGAGTCTGGCTAAGTTAGCCACTGAGTTCTGGAGTAGCCTAACGACTGGGACAGTCTCATACACTATACTAAACAGCTGCGTATGGGTGTAAAGACCCATAATTAGCCTCTGAAGAAGAGTGAAATAATATAAAGGCCCCCTCTGCCCCTCCGTAGACTACCAGGCTGGCAGACTATATAAGAGAGAGACTCTGGTCACGAATGACTGAACACTGCCTTACAAGCTAAATCACTGCTATCTTAGTGAAACTGACACTGATTAGACATTGAGCATTGAGAAGTAATCATTCATACCGCAGCACCACCTGGGAATACATAGTAATTAACAAGACTATATCCCTCATACAGAGAGGAACTTCAGCAGACTTCTAGTTTGAGATCTCCACTTTAAACAGTGATCTGTTAGGGCTTCTCCTAGTTACAGCAATTGGTGACATTTCTACTATACTTGCCAGTCCCTACGTATTATATGGAAATGAAGCTTCATCAAAGGTTTGAAATACTAAAATCCTGTGCACAGGTATAAAATCAAGATCACTATTCATGTTATGTGTGTTCGGGTACCGATGCTAATGTTTATACAGTAATTAAGCATAGTTGTAATAATTGATTGGTGACTTGTTTGAAGTCTATTTTTGAAAGGTGTTAAAATCAACTAACAGGCTTAATAAAGAGTCACAGAGTTGGGCCCTGCCTAAAGGTCCAATAGTTTGAGTCACTCAAGTAATAACCCTAGAGTGGTTGTGCCTATTACTGATTTATGCAGATAACGGTTAGTAAGTTATATACAAGTTGTCACTACATTGAAAGAAAGAAAGGATCAGGCAACAGGTAATCATATGCAAAGTTTGTGCTTACAGTTGTCATAATTGTGATCCCATGTATTATACTGAGTTACTACTGTGATAGTGTACAGACGGTATTACCTACACTGACTGGTTCTTGAAATAAATACACCTGCATTATTAATGAATGTAGTTTTTCATATTCAAAAGTGTGTTACTCATACCTTCAGACCTCTCCGCGAAGAGAATAGGAGTATCATCGTGAACCTGAGTTCGGGTAAGAACATCACCATAAGGAGCTAACCTGAGGGTACCACACTTGCAGCTGAATGTATTGTGATGTCACAGAGGTACAGTACTATCTAGCTGCCGGCAGCTGAATGCATTGTGATATCACAGAGGTACTGTCTTGGTGTCTGATGCTGAATGCATTGTGATGTCACAGAGGTAGTCTTGCTGCCTGCAGCTGATTGCATTGTGATATCACAGAGGTACTGTCTAGGTGCCAGCAGCTGAATTCACTGTGATGTCACAGAGGTACTGTTTTGGTGTTTGCAGCTGAATGCATCGTGATTGTCATATAATTACTGTCTAGCTGCCTGCAGATGAATGCATTGTGATGTCCCAGAGGTACTGTTGATGTCACAGAGGTACTGACTAGCTGTCTGTATCTTAATGGGTAGTTGATGGCAAATGTCCTGCTAGTGTGTTGATGATTGATAGTTTCACCAATTAAAAGTGACATGCATGTCACACAACCGGTCATACCTAATTTAACTAATAAATCTTTTTTACATGTCTACCTGTAGTATGTGCTGGCATTACACTTGATTATGTGCCATAATTTTATTTTTTTAATTAGTTTTATCACATGTGTATAGCGATTATTAACCCATGGTACTGTACAATTATATTTGTGTCTGTACGTATCTTGGGGGCTATTCAGTAAAGATTGCAAATCCTGTTTAAAAGCAGAATCTGCAATCTTTTCTATCGCAGGCTGGTGGCCGCCCATTGCAGGGTAAGTCCGACCAGCATGCAGAATGGCCTGCCCAGCGGCTGCAACTGCAACTTAATTGCGGTCGCAGCAACTGTGGATTAGCCGCAGCTAGGCTGCGTATGCAGATGGTCAGCCACCATTTTCTAGCAGTTTATGTTGACTTTGACAATTATTATATAATAGAGATTGCTCAACCTGCTACGTAAAAGCATTGGCATATGATAGCGCCACAATGGTCCCCATCGCACAGCCAAGCTTTTGAAGATAAAATTTACCATCAAAGATAAAATAATTTCTAGTAAGTACCAAAGCAAGGAATTCCATAAAAAAATGTACAGGTGGCCCCTGTATTTTGGATTATCTTGAATCAGATTTCTAACATCAGTTTTATTTTTTACACCTGCATCGAGTTTATACATCTCAATTTTATACACCTGCCTCAAGTTTATACACCTGCATCCATGCACATATGATAATGTGCAGAGGCAGAACTCTGGGAGGCAACGGGCCTGGCTCCTGCTTTGAAGGGGGGCACCTCTCCTCCTGTTTCATGTGTTCAGCGACATTATTCAGTTAAGTTAATTGACAGCAGTCGGTATCTCTTCCGTAGCCGACTTCCCCACTAGTCACTGCACCTTACAAATCACACCCTCTTAATTATAGATACACTGGAAGCATACGCCTTACTGATGAAGCTTATTGCCCCTATAAAGGAAGCATGAGAATTCTAACTATATGAAGTTATTTATCTGACAATTACAAGTGACTTCATGTAGTTAGAATTCTCATACTTCCTATGCAAGAGCAGATCTCTCCACCAGTAAGGTGCATGCTTCCAATGTAAAAGGTTGTGGGTTCAAATCCTGGATATGACACTTGCAAATTAATTGTCAGAGAAATGATCAGCATTGTGAGTGACTGAGCAGATCTATATAGTGTGTGGTTGGACCCCTACATAGATCTGCCTAGTTGCAACGGGTTTTGTAGTAGCTTCATATAGTTAGAATTAGAGATGAGCGGGTTCGGTTTTACTCGGATCTCAAAACAGCATCTTATTGGCTCACGGATGATATATAGGGGGGGACAATATTTTTCTTGCCTCCGGGCAACTGGGACAAACTTACGCCACTGATAGTGTGTGCAGATATTTAATCTAAATCTTGTAAACATTGTAAGAGGAATGTTGCATCTTTTAAATAAGATAGTATCTATTGTATGCAAGGATTCTGAAATGCATCTAAATATGTAGAGACTGGTTGATAGAGTGACCCCGTGGCAGAGATAATCGGTCTGCCAGTTCACTCAAATTTTTGTTTATTTTTGCAACTGTGTAGACATTTGGTGTGATAGTAAAGTCTACGCTCAAAGCTTTTCTAAGGTTAGAAATGATTCATTGATTGTTTTCTGCCTGCTTCAGGACCTAATCTAGTTCTTTTTTCTACACTGCAGTTGGATCCTGTGTCAAATAAAAAAATTGCATATCCTGTAGTTGTCTCTTAAACTCTTTAATATCATTAGTCAGGTCCTGGGCCACCACTGCTCCTCCCTTTTCCGCACTTCCAATAATAACAGCTGTCCTTTTTTGGAGACCATTCAAAGCCTGTTTTCCTCCACGTGCTAGATTATTATGATGATAGCCAGTGTTGGATAATTTAGTACAAACTTCTTCCATTAGACCAGAAAATGTTTCAATAGATGCTCTCATAGATTACATTTTGATCTGCTCTGTAGTTTTCTCAATTGATAATGAATTCCATTATTATTCAGTGAATCTACCTTACATGTACAGTAATATTTCCAAAATATTATTGGAGGCTCAAGGAAAGACTAAACTTAAAAGTTTCTACTTTCCATTGGAATGGATCATGTTTAACTGACGGACGGAATGACTGATAATCCTTTGGAAAGAACTTTATTTTCCACATCCAATAATGGAGTACTTGATAAATTAAATACTAAAGAGTAGATGTACTAAGCAGTGATAAAAGTGGAGTAGTGAGACAGTGGAGAAGTTGCCTATGACAACCAATCAGAATTGATGTAACATTTATGATTTGCATACTATAAAAGTATACAGAGCAGCTGATTGGTTGCCACGGGCAACTTCTCCATTGGCTCACTTCTCAACTTTTATCACTGCTTAGTACATGTCTCTCTAATTCTTCTACCTGTGTGGTGCTTTTTGTTTGCTTTGCCTGTCATGTTGCCTTCCCCTCTGTGTCCTTCTATAGGAGGTTTCTTGTTGGCCGCCCTTGTGTGTACCCCTAAAGGGCAAGCGTGATCAGATGTATTTGGTAATTGGGAGTTTGTCTCACTCATGGAGGTACTGGACATGTCATATTCTGTAAATCGAGAGCTTGCTTTATGATTTCTATTGTTTGATTTATGTTTGCCCTGCGGTTTTGGTGAGTTTAACCACGGATAAACTCGATTTTGGTCATAATCTTGTTGGGCTTCACAGCACTTTTCTGTTTAAAAATTTATGAGATCTTGCTTGTAATGTTCTACTTGTGTCGCCAACTTATCCATCCAATTAGTATTAGAGTCCTGAATTACTGTATCTTTATAGGAAGTCTCGAGTTCCTGTAGCATGGATCTCCCATGTAGACTCTTCTATTTCCAGGAGTAACACATCCATAGAACATTTATTAAGTATACCCACCCATTTCTTGCAGAACGGTACACTATATCTGCCGACAGTGGGTGTATTACGGACGCTAAATCTTCTGGGTATTTGCTTTACTTTATAATAGTCCGACAAAGTTTTTCCATGATACAAAAAAATAAGTTCACATTTTTCCAATTTGTACCAATCTTGTGCGGCAGGCACTTTTCGTGTTTTGTGTTTTGGTTTTAGATCTGGATCCCCGCTCGTGTTTTGGATCTGGATTGGTTTTGCCAAAACCACTCTTTCAGGTTTTGGTTTTGGATCTGCATGATTTTTAAAAAAACATAAAAACAGCTAAAATCCAAGAATTTGGGGGTAATTTTGATCCTACTGTATTATTAACCTCAAAAACATTAATTTCCACTAATTTCCAGTCTAATCTGAACACCTAAAAATAGCATAATGTTTGTATAGACTCAAACAAGGAGCGCTTATAAAATAACATATAATGCAATTTATTAAGAATACACATAAAATAGCAATTATTACTGCACAAACATTTGTAACCAAAAATAAAAATCAATATAAACAATCTAAGATGGCAGTGAATGAAGCATAGCAATTTAGATGTAATATAGAATGAAGCTTAAATGAAATTAGCAGAGTTGAGGTCCATATATTGATAGCATAAAGCTGGTAAATCCAGAATCAATGGGAAGGATTTTTTCCTAAAAGCATGAAGTCCACAGCTGTAAATAGAGTGGAGTGGAGATGTTATGCTCACCCCTGACCAAAGATTAGTTCTCATCTGCTGCAGGTATTGACCGTACTTTCCCATCAATGGGGGGGGGGGGGGGGGGGGGGGGAATGGTGAGTCCACAATACCTAGTCTGCTGACGGGCTTGTTGCAAAGCGACAGTCAGTTGTTAAATGTTCCTGACGCAGCGGGTGGCTGTGGGAGGACGTATCCACTTCAAATGATAGTTGCTGCTTATTCCCAAAGGTGGACACTCAAGCTCTGTAGTCCTCAATGCATATCTGAATACCTCACACCTCACAATATTGTTTTTAGGCCAAAAGGTTGCACCGAGGTCGCTGAATGACTAAGCTAAGCGACCCAAGTGGGCGGCACAAACACCTGGCCCATCTAGGAGTGGCACTGCAGTGGCAGACAGGATGGCAGTTTTAAAAACTAGGTGCCAAAGAGCACATAATGCAAAGAAGAAAAATAGGTGCAATGAGGCAGCTGTATGACTAAGCTAAGCGACCCAAGTGTACGACACAAACACCTGGCCCATCTAGGAGTGGCACTGCAGAAGCAGAAAGGATGGCAGTTTTAAAAACTAGGCCCCAAAGAGCACATCATGCAAAGAAGAAAAAGAGGTACAATGAGGTACCTGGATGACTAAGCTAAGCTACCCAAGTGGGCGGCACAAACAACTGGCCCATCTAGGAATGGAATTGCAGTGTCAGACTGGATGGCACTTTTAAAAACTAGGCCCCAAACAGCACATCATGCAAAAAAGAAACATGAGGTGCAATGAGGTAGCTTGATGATGAAGCTAAGCTACCCAAGTGGCTGGCACAAACACCTGGCCCATCTAGGAGTGGCACTGCAGTGTCAGACAGGGTGGCACTTTTAAAAACTAGGCCCCAAAGAGCACATAATGTAAAGAAGAAAAAGAGGTGCAAGATGGAATTGTCCTTGGGTCCTCCCACCCACCCTTATGTTGTATAAACAGGACATGAACACTTTAACAAACCAATCATTTCAGCGACACGACTGTGGCTGAAATGATTGGTTTGTTGGGCCCCCCACCAAAAAAGAAGCAATTAATCTCTCCTTGCACAAACCGGCTCTACAGTGGCAAGATGTCGTCCTCATCCTCAGATCCCCCCCCCCTTCAGTGTTTACATCCTCATCCTCACAGAGAAATAATTTTCAAACAAACAAAACCACATAATTTAGGTGTCAGTGGACTGCTTACACTATTACCCAAAGTTTCTGATCTTGACGAAGACTTATGATGAATGCACTGCAGGTGACCTATAAGGGAGGATGTTCCAAGGTGGTAAACGTCCTTACTTATTATGGATTGACAAAGGCAACAGATGGCTTGACACCTCCACATTTGTGGAGAAATAATTCCACACTGAAGAGTAGGCTTTTTTGGTATTTTGCCCAGGCATGACACTGGGCTTATTCATCCCACAGACAACTGTCTCCCCCGGTGCCTGATTTAAACAAGTCACATCACCATCAGAATCCACCTCGTCAACTTCCTCCTCAGTGCCTGCAACACCCATATCCTCATCCTGGTGTACTTCAACAGTGACATCTACAATTTGAATATCAGAAACTGGACTGTGGGTGCTCCTTCCAGTACTTGCAGAGGGCGTATAAATGGTGGAAGGAGCCACCTCTTCCCGTCCAGTGTTGGGAAGGTCAGGCATCGCAAACCGCCGACACACTTGGACTCTCCTCGGGGATTTGTGATATCATCTTAGAACGCACAGTTCTTTGCTGTGCTTCTGCCAGCTTAACTCTTATCATTTTTCTAGCAGGAAGATGAGGGCTTCCATCGTCATGTGAAGCTGAACCACTAGTCATGAACATAGGCCAGGGCCTTAGCCGTTCCTTGCCACTCCGCGTCTTAAATGGCATATTGGCAAGTTTACGTTTCTCCTCAGACAATTTAAATTATTTTTTTGGGTAATTTTACTGAACTTTGGCTTTTTGGATTTTACATGCTCTCTACTATGACTTTAGGCATCGGCTTTGGCAGACGAGGTTGATGGGATTTCATCATCTATGTCTTGACCAGTGGCAGCAACTTCAGCACTAGGAGGAAGTGGTTCTTGATCTTTCCTTATTTTATCCTCCAAATTTTTGTTCTCCATTATTTTCCTGGAGTTCTATAACAATATGCGGCACAGGAGAGCATTATGTAAAAAATAAGATTTTACTTACCGATAAATCTATTTCTCGTAGTCGGTAGTGGATGCTGGGGACTCCGTCAGGACCATGGGGATTAGCGGCTCCGCAGGAGACAGGGCACAAACTAAAGCTTTAGGATCAGGTGGTGTGTACTGGCTCCTCCCCCTATGACCCTCCTCCAAGCCTCAGTTAGGATACTGTGCCCGGACGAGCGTACACAATAAGGAAGGATATTGAATCCCGGGTAAGACTCATACCAGCCACACCAATCACACCGTATAACTTGTGATCTAAACCCAGTTAACAGTATGACAAACGTAGGAGCCTCTGAACAGACGGCTCACAACAAATAACAACCCGATTTTTTTGTAACAATAACTATGTACAAGTATTGCAGACAATCCGCACTTGGGATGGGCGCCCAGCATCCACTACGGACTACGAGAAATAGATTTATCGGTAAGTAAAATCTTATTTTCTCTGACGTCCTAAGTGGATGCTGGGGACTCCGTCAGGACCATGGGGATTATACCAAAGCTCCCAAACGGGCGGGAGAGTGCGGATGACTCTGCAGCACCGAATGAGAGAACTCCAGGTCCTCTTTAGCCAGGGTATCAAATTTGTAGAATTTTACAAACGTGTTCTCCCCCGACCACGTAGCTGCTCGGCAGAGTTGTAATGCCGAGACCCCTCGGGCAGCCGCCCAGGATGAGCCCACCTTCCTTGTGGAATGGGCCTTGACAGATTTAGGCTGTGGCAGGCCTGCCACAGAATGTGCAAGTTGAATTGTGCTACAAATCCAACGAGCAATCGTCTGCTTAGAAGCAGGAGCACCCAGCTTGTTGGGTGCATACAGTATAAACAGCGAGTCAGATTTTCTGACTCCAGCCGTCCTTGAAATATATATTTTCAATGCCCTGACAACGTCCAGCAACTTGGAATCTTCCAAATCGCTAGTAGCCGCAGGCACCACAATAGGCTGGTTCAGGTGAAACGCTGACACCACCTTAGGCAGAAACTGAGGACGCGTCCGCAGTTCTGCCCTGTCCGAATGGAAAATCAGATATGGGCTCTTATACGATAAAGCCGCCAATTCTGATACTCTCCTGGCTGAAGCCAGGGCCAGTAGCATGGTTACTTTCCATGTAAGATATTTCAAATCCACCGATTTGAGTGGCTCAAACCAATGGGATTTGAGAAAATCCAAAACTACATTCAGGTCCCACGGAGCCACTGGGGGCACAACCGGGGGCTGTATATGTAGTACTCCTTTTACAAAAGTCTGGACTTCAGGAACTGAAGCCAATTCTTTCTGGAAGAAAATCGACAGGGCCGAAATTTGAACCTTAATGGACCCCAATTTGAGGCCCATAGACAATCCTGTTTGCAGGAAATGTAGGAATCGACCCAGTTGAAATTCCTCCGTGGGGGCCTTCCTGGCCTCACACCACGCAACATATTTTCTCCAAATGTGGTGATAATGTTGTGCAGTCACCTCCTTCCTGGCTTTAACCAGTGTAGGAATGACCTCTTCTGGAATGCCTTTTTCCTTTAGAATTCGGCGTTCAACCGCCATGCCGTCAAACGCAGCCGCGGTAAGTCTTGGAATAGACACGGTCCCTGCTGAATCAGGTCCCGTCTTAGAGGTAGAGGCCACGGATTTTCCGTGAGCATCTCCTGAAGTTCCGGGTACCAAGTTCTTCTTGGCCAATCCGGAGCCACGAGTATCGTTCTTATTCCCCTTTGCCGTATAATTCTCAGTACTTTGGGTATGAGAGGCAGAGGAGGAAACACATACACTGACTGGTACACCCACGGTGTTACCAGAGCGTCCACAGCTATTGCCTGAGGGTCTCTTGACCTGGCGCAATACCTGTCCAGTTTTTTGTTGAGGCGAGACGCCATCATATCCACCTTTGGTTTTTCCCAACGGTTCACAATCATGTGGAAGACTTCTGGATGAAGTCCCCACTCTCCCGGGTGTAGATCGTGTCTGCTGAGGAAGTCTGCTTCCCAGTTGTCTACTCCCGGAATGAACACTGCTGACAGTGCTATCACATGATCTTCCGCCCAGCGAAGAATCCTTGCAGCTTCTGCCATTGCTCTCCTGCTTCTTGTGCCGCCCTGTCTGTTTACGTGGGCGACTGCCGTGATGTTGTCCGACTGGATCAACACCGGCTGACCCTGAAGCAGGGGTTTTGCCAGGCTTAGAGCATTGTAAATTGCTCTTAGCTCCAGTATATTTATATGAAGAGACATCTCCAGGCTTGACCATACTCCCTGGAAGTTTCTTCCCTGTGTGACCGCTCCCCAGCCTCTCAGACTGGCATCCGTGGTCACCAGGACCCAGTCCTGTATGCCGAATCTGCGGCCCTCTAACAGATGAGCACTCTGCAACCACCACAGAAGAGACACCCTTGTCCGTGGCGATAAGGTTATCCGCTGATGCATCTGCAGATGCTATCCGGACCATTTGTCCAGCAGATCCCACTGAAAAGTTCGTGCGTGGAATCTGCCGAATGGAATTGCTTCGTAAGAAGCCACCATCTTTTCCAGGACTCTTGTGCATTGATGCACAGACACTTTTCCTGGTTTTAGGAGGTTCCTGACAAGTTCGGATAACTCCTTGGCTTTCTCCTCCGGAAGAAACACCTTTTTCTGAACCGTGTCCAGAATCATTCCCAGGAACAGCAGACGTGTTGTCGAGGTCAACTGAGATTTTGGAAAATTCAGAATCCACCCGTGTTGTTGCAGCACTACTTGGGTTAGTGCTACTCCGTCCTCCAGCTGTTCTCTGGACCTTGCCCTTATCAGGAGATCGTCCAAGTAAGGGATAATTAATACGCCTCTTCTTCGCAGAAGAATCATCATTTCGGCCATTACCTTGGTAAAGACCCGAGGTGCCGTGGACAATCCAAACGGCAGCGTCTGAAACTGATAATGACAGTTTTGCACCACGAACCTGAGGTACCCTTGATGTGAAGGGCAAATTGGGACATGCAGGTAAGCATCCTTTATGTCCAGGGACACCATAAAGTCCCCTTCTTCCAGATTCGCTATCACTGCTCTGAGTGATTCCATCTTGAACTTGAATTTTTGTATGTACAGGTTCAAAGATTTCAGATTTAGAATAGGTCTTACCGAGCCGTCCGGCTTCGGTACCACAAATAGCGTGGAGTAATACCCCTTTCCCTGTTGTAGGAGGGGTACCATGACTATCACCTGCTGAGAAAACAGCTTGTGAATGGCTTCCAATACCGTCGCCCTGTCTGAGGGAGACGTTGGCAAAGCAGACTTTAGGAACCGGCGAGGGGGAGACTTCTCGAATTCCAACCTGTAACCCTGAGATACTACCTGCAGGATCCAAGGGTCCACCTGTGAGCAAGCCCACTGTGCGCTGAAATTCCTGAGTCGACCCCCCACCGCTCCTGAGTCCGCTTGTACAGCCCCAGCGTCATGCTGAGGGCTTTTCAGAACCCTGGGAGGGCTTCTGTTCCTGGGCAGGGGCTGCTTGCTGCCCTCTCTTACCCCTTCCTCTGCCCCGGGGCAGATATGACTGTCCTTTTGCCCTCTTGTTCTTATAGGACCGAAAGGACTGCGGCTGAAAAGACGGTGTCTTTTTCTGTTGGGAGGGGGTCTGAGGTAAAAAGGTGGATTTTCCGGCAGTTGCCGTGGCCACCAGATCCGATAGACCTACGCCAAATAATTCCTCCCCTTTATACGGCAATACTTCCATATGTCGTTTGGAATCCGCATCACCTGACCACTGTCGCGTCCATAAACTTCTTCTGGCAGATATGGACATCGCACTTACTCTCGATGCCAGAGTGCAAACATCCCTCTGAGCATCTCGCATATAAAGAAAAGCATCCTTTAATTGCTCTATAGTCAATAAAATACTGTCCCTATCCAGGGTATCAATATTTTTAGTCAGGGAATCCGACCAGACCACCCCAGCACTGCACATCCAGGCTGAGGCGATGGCTGGTCGCAGTATAACACCAGTATGTGTGTATATACTCTTTAGGGTAGTTTCCAGCCTCCTATCAGCTGGATCCTTGAGGGCGGCCGTATCAGGAGACGGTAACGCCACTTGTTTTGATAAGCGTGTGAGCGCCTTATCCACCCTAGGGGGTGTTTCCCAGCGCGCCCTAACCTCTGGCGGGAAAGGGTATAATGCCAATAACTTTTTTGAAATTAGCACTTTTCTATCTGGGTTAACCCACGCTTCATCACATACATCATTCAATTCCTCTGATTCAGGAAAAACTACAGGTAGTTTTTTCACCCCCCACATAATACCCCTTTTTGTGGTACTTGCAGTATCAGAGATATGCAAAGCCTCCTTCATTGCCGTGATGATATAACGTGTGGCTCTACTTGAAAATACGTTTGTTTCTTCACCGTCGACACTAGATTCAGTGTCCGTGTCTGGGTCTGTGTCGACCGACTGAGGTAAAGGGCGTTTTACAGCCCCTGACGGTGTCTGAGACGCCTGGGCAGGTACCAACTGGTTTTCCGGCCGTCTCATGTCGTCAACTGATTTTTGTAATGTGCTGACATTATCACGTAATTCCATAAACAAAGCCATCCATTCCGGTGTCGACTCCCAGGGGGGTGACATCACCATTACCGGCAATTGCTCTGCCTCCACACCAACATCGTCCTCATACATGTCGACACACACGTACCGACACACAGCAGACACACAGGGAATGCTCTGATAGAAGACAGGACCCCACTAGCCCTTTGGGGAGACAGAGGGAGAGTTTGCCAGCACACACCCAAGCGCTATAATATATATGGGAACAACCTTATATAAGTGTTGTATCCTTATAGCAGCTTAAATATATAAAATATCGCCATAAAAAGTGCCCCCCCTCTCTGTTTTACCCTGTTTCTGTAGTGCAGTGCAGGGGAGAGTCCTGGGAGCCTTCCTCACAGCGGAGCTGAGCAGGAAAATGGCGCTGTGTGCTGAGGAGAATAAGCCCCGCCCCCTATTCCGGCGGGCTTTTCTCCCGTAGTTTGTAATATCTGGCAGGGGTTAAATACATCCATATAGCCTCAAGGGCTATATGTGATGTATTTTTTAGCCATAAAAGGTATTTACATTGCTGCCCAGGGCGCCCCCAGCAGCGCCCTGCACCCTCCGCGACCGTTGGTGAGAAGTGTGTGACAAACAATGGCGCACAGCTGCAGTGCTGTGCGCTACCTTCAAGAAGACTGAAGAGCCTTCTGCCGCCGGTTTCTGGACCTTCAATCTTCAGCATCTGCAAGGGGGGTCGGCGGCGCGGCTCCGGGACGAACCCCAGGGTGAGACCTGTGTTCCGACTCCCTCTGGAGCTAATGGTGTCCAGTAGCCTAAGAAGCCAATCCATCCTGCACGCAGGTGAGTTGAACTTCTCTCCCCTAAGTCCCTCGATGCAGTGAGCCTGTTGCCAGCAGGACTCACTGAAAATAATAAACCTAAAAACTTTTTCTAAGCAGCTCCTTAAGAGAGCCACCTAGATTGCACCCTGCTCGGACGGGCACAAAAACCTAACTGAGGCTTGGAGGAGGGTCATAGGGGGAGGAGCCAGTACACACCACCTGATCCTAAAGCTTTAGTTTTGTGCCCTGTCTCCTGCGGAGCCGCTAATCCCCATGGTCCTGACGGAGTCCCCAGCATCCACTTAGGACGTCAGAGAAATTATTTGGATAATAACCCTTTTATTTGGAGTTATTATAATAATATGCAGCACAGGACAGCGTACCCCTAAACCACACACGCACGGCAAAGCCTGTAAAAATTATTTGGATAATAACCATTTTATTTAGAGTTATTATAATAATATGCAGCAAAGGAGAGTGTACCCTAACCCACACACACACGGCAAAGCCTGTAAATTTTTTTTGGATACTAACCCTTTTATTTGGAGTTTTAGCACAGGAAAGCGTACCCCTAAACCACACACGCCAAAGCCTGTAAATATGATTTGGATAATAACCCTTATTATAATAATATGCAGCACAGAAGAGCGTACTCCTATGCCACACAGTGCAAACCCTGTAAAAATGATTTGGATTAAATAATTATAACCCCTTTATTTGTAGTAAATAATATACAGCACAGTGGACTTATACGGCATATATAACGAGTTTTATGGTAAGAACTTACCTTTGTTAAAACTTTTTCTGCGAGGTACACTGGGCTCCACAAGGAATGGACAATGGGGTGTAGAGTAGGATCTTGATCCGAGGCACCAACAGGCTCAAAGCTTTGACTGTTCCCAGAACGCATAGCGCCGCCTCCTTTATCACCACGCCTCCCTGCACAGGATCTCAATTTTTAGTTAACCAGTCCAATGCAGTAGCAGGAAAAGAGACGACAACGGTTAGTAGCTACAACACCGCATACTCACGACAGGACACATGTCAGCGACTAATGCCATACCAACCCGTCAGGGTGGGCTTGTGGAGCCCAGTGTACCTCACAGAAAGAGTTTTAACAAAGGTAAGTACTTACCATAAAACTAGTTTTCTGCTGCGGGGTACACTGGGCTCCACAAGGAATGGACAATGTGGATGTCCTAAAGCAGTTCCTTATGGACTGGGATGCACTGTAGCAGGCACAAGAACCCGGCGTCCAAAGGAAGCATCCTGGGAAGCAGCAGTATCGAAGGCATAGAACCTTATGAACGTGTTCACAGAGGCCCACGTAGCCGCCTTGCACAATTGTTCAAGGGTCGCACCACGTTGGGCCACCCAAGAAGGTCCAACAGACCGAGTAGAATGGCCCGTAATGTGAGCAGGAGCCGACAGACCAGCCCTCAAATAAGGATGTGCAATCTATTCTAATCCATCTGGCCAAAGTTTGCTTGTGAGCAGGCCAGCCCCGTTTGTAAAATCCAAACAATACAAAGAGAGAATCAGATTTCCTAATAGAAGCAGTTCTCTTCACATAGATACGGAGAGCCCGTACCACATCCAAAGACTGCTCTTTGGGAGACAGATCAGGAGAAATAAGTGCCGGAACTACAATTTCCTGATTAAGGTGGAACGAAGAAACCACCTTAGGTAGAAAGCCGGGACGAGGCCTAAGAACTGCCCGGTGACGGAGAAATATCAGATATGGGGAACTACAGGACAAGGCACCCAAATCCGACACCCTTCTAGCTGAAGCAATAGCCAGCAGAAACACCACCTTAAGGGAAAGCCACTTAAGGTCAGCTGAACCAAGAGGTTCAAACGGAGACTCTTGTAATGCCTCCAAAACCACCGACAAGTCCCAAGGAGCCACAGGCGGGACATAGGGAGGTTGGATATGCAACACGCAATTTTTCTCTGAAACCACACGACAAGGCATATATTTGAACCTTGAGGGAGGCCAGACGCAGGCCTAAGTCCAGGCCCTGCTGAAGAAAAGCCAACAACTTGGCTATACTAAACTTGGAAGTGTCATAATCGTTAGATGCGCACCAAACAAAGTACGAATGCCAGACCCTATAATAAATCCGAGCCGAAGCCGGTTTCCGGGCCCACAACATAGTTTGAATGACCGCCTCCGAAAACCCTTTAGCCCTTAAGACGGAAGCTTCAAGAGCTCCGCCGTCAAAGACAGCCGGGCTAGGTCCTGGTAGACACAGGGGCCCTGAATGAGGAAGTCTGGGCGTTGTGGAAGTAAAATTGGACGCTCTGACGATAGGCCTTGCAGGTCTGAGAACCAGTGCCGTCTGGGCCACGCTGGAGCTATGAGAAGCAGAATTCCTTTTTCTTGCTTGAACTTCCAAATTACCCTGGGCAGGAGTGACACCGGAGGGAACACGTACGGCAGCCAAAACTTCCATGGTACCGCCAGCACATCCACGAATGCTGCTTGAGGATCCCTTGTCCTTGCTCCGAAGACCAGAACCTTGTGATTGTGTCGAGACGCCATCAGATCTACGTCTGGGAGGCCCCACCTTTCCACTAGGAGTTGAAACACTTCTGGATGGAGGCCCCACTCACCGGCATGCACGTCCTGATGACTGAGAAAGTCCGCTTCCCAATTCAGGACTCCCGGAATGAATATTGCCGATATGGCCGGTAGATGGCGTTCTGCCCACTGTAGAATCCGTGAGACTTCCTTCATTGCTAGGCGGCTTCGAGTGCCGCCTTGATGATTTATGTAACCACTGTGGTGGCGTTGTCCGACTGTACTTGAACAGGACGGTTCTGAATTAAATGCTGGGCTAGGTTCAAGGCATTGAAGACCGCCCGCAACTCCAGAATATTGATCGAGAGGAGGGACTCCTCCTTGGTCCACCGCCCCTGAAGGGAGTGTTGCTCCAGCACCGCGCCCCAACCTCTTAGACTGGCATCTGTCGTCAACAGGACCAAGTCGGATATCCAGAACGGATGGCCCCTGCACAGTTGTTGGTCCCGGAGCCACCAGAGCAGCGACAGACAGACCTCCGGAGTCAATGAGATCATTTGAGACCTGATGCGGTGAGGCAGTCTGTCCCATTTGGCTAGAATCAGCCTCTGGAGAGGGCGAGAGTGAAATTGAGCGTACTCCACCATGTCAAATGCTGACACCATGAGGCCCAGCACCTGCATCGCCAAATGTATCGACACTTGCGGACGAGATAGGAAGCAACGAATCCTGTCCTGAAGTTTCAGGACTTTCTCCTGAGACAGGAACAACCGCTGGTTGTGAGTGTACAATAGTGCTCCCAGATGCACCATGCTCTGAGCAGGGATCAGGGATGACTTCTTCCAGTTGATGAGCCACCCGTGGGCTTGCAGAAACCGGACCGTCACATCTAGATGACGCAGGAGAAGTTCTGGGGAATTTGCCAGGATTAACAAGTCATCTAAATACGGCAGTATCCTCACCCCTTGACGGCGGAGTACCACTGTCATCACCGCCATGACTTTTGTAAAGACTTGCGGAGCAGTTGTTAAACCAAAAGGTAACGCCCGAAACTGGTAATGGCAGTTGCCAATCGCAAATCTCAGGTATTGCTGATGAGACAATGCTATAGGAATAAGCAGGTAAGCATCCTGTATATCCAGGGAGACCATGAAGTCCCCAGGTTCCAAGGCCAGAACTATAGAGTGAAGGGTTTCCATCCGGAATTTGGAAACCTTCACAAACATGTTCAATGCCTTGAGGTTGAGAATGGGCCAGGAGGACCCATTCGGTTTCGGGACTAGAAACAGCGGAGAATAGTACCCCCGGCCCCTCTGCGCAAGAGGCACCTGTACTACGACTCCTGTATCCAGGAGGGTCTGTACCACCGAATGTAGAGTGTTTGCCTTTGTCTTGTCCAACGGAACATCTGTCTGGCAAAATCAATGAGGGGGTCGGTTTTTGAAGGCTATGGTGTAACCTCGAGTGACGACTTCCCGTACCCAGGCATCTGAAGTGGTCTTCAACCATTCCTGGGTATACCCTAGAAGCCGGCCCCCCACCCTGGGATCCCCAAGAGGGAGGCCCGCCCCGTCATGCGGCAGGCTTATCTGTCTTGGAAGCTGGCTGACGGGCAGCCCAGGCTGTTTTGGGCTTAGGCTTACCAGGTTTGGAAGTGCGGGCCTGCTTGTTGTACGCCTTACCTTTTGCTTTACCTGAAGGACGAAAGGGGCGAAAGGAAGTACCTTAAGCCTTCGACACAGAAGGAGCAGTACTTGGAAGACAGGCAGTTTTGGCAGTAGCCAAGTCAGCCACTATCTTATTTAAATCCTCCCCAAACAGAATATCTCCCTTAAAAGGGATTACCTCCAGGGTTTTTCTAGAGTCCAGATCCACAGACCAGGCTCTCAGCCACAATATCCGGCGAGCCAGGACTGACGTAGTAGAGGCCTTGGCTGCCAGGATAATGGCATCAGAAGCCGCCTCTTTAATATAACGAGAAGCTGTGACAAAATAAGAAAAGCATTGTCTAACATGGTCAGAGGAGATTTCTGCATCTAACTCCAAGGCCCATGCTTCAGTGGCCTCTGCAGCCCAAGTAGCTGCAATAGTGGGCCTTTGTGCAGCACTCGTGAGGGTGTAAATCGCTTTCAGACAACCCTCCACACGTTTATCCGTAGGCTCTTTTAGAGACGTGACAGTGGTGACCGGTAGAGCTGAGGAAACCACCATCCTAGCCACATGTGAGTACACTGGAGGAGGCGTTTACCAATTCTTAGACAGCTCCGGCGCGAGGGGATAGCGAGCCAGCATCTTCTTTTGAGGCACAAACTTCGTACCCGAGTTTTTCCAGGGTTCCTGTCGTATATCAATTAGGTGGTCAGAGTGAGGTAAAACTTGTTTAATCACCTTCTGACGCTTGAACCTATCTGGTTTCTTAGGAGAAACGGATGGCTCGGGATCATCCGTATTCTGTAAAATTAACTTAATAGCCTCCAAAAGATCAGGAACATCCACTTGTGAACCATCCTCCCTATCAGCCGTATCTGAGTCAGAACCTGTGGGGTCCGTGTAAGTACTAGAGATGAGCGGGTTCGGTTTCTCTGAAACCGAACCCGCACGAACTTCATGTTTTTTTTACGGGTCCGAGCAGACTCGGATCCTCCCGCCTTGCTCGGTTAACCCGAGCGCGCCCGAACGTCATCATGACGCTGTCGGATTCTCGCGAGACTCGGATTCTATATAAGGAGCCGCGCGTCGCCGCCATTTTCACACGTGCATTGAGATTGATAGGGAGAGGACGTGGCTGGCGTCCTCTCCATTAGAAATTAGATTAGAAGAGAGAGAGAGATTGTGCAGAGTCAGACAGAGTTTACCACAGTGACCAGTGCAGTTGTTGTTAGTTAACTTTTATTTATTTTAATATAATATATCCGTTCTCTGCTATATCCGTTCTCTGCCTGAAAAAAAACGATACACAGCAGCAGCCAGTCACACAGTGTGACTCAGTCTGTGTGCACTCAGCTCAGCCCAGTGTGCTGCACATCAATGTATAAAAGGCAAAGCTTATAATAATTGTGGGGGAGACTGGGGAGCACTGCAGGTTGTTATAGCAGGAGCCCCCAGGAGTACATAATATTATATTAATTTAAAATTAAACAGTGCACACTTTTGCTGCAGGAGTGCCACTGCCAGTGTGACTAGTGGTGACCAGTGCCTGACCACCAGTATAGTAGTATATTGTTGTATGTATTGTATACTATCTCTTTATCAACCAGTCTATATTAGCAGCAGACACAGTACAGTGCGGTAGTTCACGGCTGTGGCTACCTCTGTGTCGGCAGTCGGAACTCGGCAGGCAGTCCGTCCATCCATAATTGTATTACAATATATACCACCTAACCGTGGTATTTTTTTTCTTTCTTTATACCGTCGTCATAGTGTCATACTAGTTGTTACGAGTATACTACTATCTCTTTATCAACCAGTGTACAGTGCGGTAGTTCACGGCTGTGGCTACCTCTGTGTCGGCAGTCGGCAGGCAGTCCGTCCATCCATAATTGTATTATTATTATAATATATACCACCTAACCGTGGTTTTTTTTTCATTCTTTATACCGTCATAGTGTCATACTAGTTGTTACGAGTATACTACTATCTCTTTATCAACCAGTGTACAGTGCGGTAGTTCACGGCTGTGGCTACCTCTGTGTCGGCAGTCGGCAGGCAGTCCGTCCATCCATAATTGTATTATTATTATAATATATACCACCTAACCGTGGTTTTTTTTTCATTCTTTATACCGTCGTCATAGTGTCATACTAGTTGTTACGAGTATACTACTATCTCTTTATCAACCAGTGTACAGTGCGGTAGTTCACGGCTGTGGCTACCTCTGTGTCGGCAGTCGGCAGGCAGTCCGTCCATCCATAATTGTATTATTATTATAATATATACCACCTAACCGTGGTTTTTTTTTCATTCTTTATACCGTCGTCATAGTGTCATACTAGTTGTTACGAGTATACTACTATCTCTTTATCAACCAGTGTACAGTGCGGTAGTTCACGGCTGTGGCTACCTCTGTGTCGGCACTCGGCAGGCAGTCCGTCCATCCATAATTGTATTATTATTATAATATATACCACCTAACTGTGGTATTTTTTTTTCTTTCTTTATACCGTCGTCATAGTGTCATACTAGTTGTTACGAGTATACTACTATCTCTTTATCAACCAGTGTACAGTGCGGTAGTTCACGGCTGTGGCTACCTCTGTGTCGGCAGTCGGCAGGCAGTCCGTCCATCCATAATTGTATTATTATTATAATATATACCACCTAACCGTGGTATTTTTTTTTCTTTCTTTATACCGTCGTCATAGTGTCATACTAGTTGTTACGAGTATACTACTATCTCTTTATCAACCAGTGTACAGTGCGGTAGTTCACGGCTGTGGCTACCTCTGTGTCGGCAGTCGGCAGGCAGTCCGTCCATCCATAATTGTATTATTATTATAATATATACCACCTAACCGTGGTTTTTTTTTCATTCTTTATACCGTCGTCATAGTGTCATACTAGTTGTTACGAGTATACTACTATCTCTTTATCAACCAGTGTACAGTGCGGTAGTTCACGGCTGTGGCTACCTCTGTGTCGGCAGTCGGCAGGCAGTCCGTCCATCCATAATTGTATTATTATTATAATGTATACCACCTAACTGTGGTATTTTTTTTTCTTTCTTTATACCGTCGTCATAGTGTCATACTAGTTGTTACGAGTATACTACTATCTCTTTATCAACCAGTGTACAGTGCGGTAGTTCACGGCTGTGGCTACCTCTGTGTCGGCAGTCGGCAGGCAGTCCGTCCATCCATAATTGTATTATTATTATAATATATACCACCTAACTGTGGTATTTTTTTTTCTTTCTTTATACCGTCGTCATAGTGTCATACTAGTTGTTACGAGTATACTACTATCTCTTTATCAACCAGTGTACAGTGCGGTAGTTCACGGCTGTGGCTACCTCTGTGTCGGCAGTCGGCAGGCAGTCCGTCCATCCATAATTGTATTATTATTATAATATATACCACCTAACCGTGGTTTTTTTTTCATTCTTTATACCGTCGTCATAGTGTCATACTAGTTGTTACGAGTATACTACTATCTCTTTATCAACCAGTGTACAGTGCGGTAGTTCACGGCTGTGGCTACCTCTGTGTCGGCAGTCGGCAGGCAGTCCGTCCATCCATAATTGTATTATTATTATAATATATACCACCTAACCGTGGTTTTTTTATACCACCTAACCGTGGCAGTCCGTCCATAATTGTATACTAGTATCCAATCCATCCATCTCCATTGTTTACCTGAGGTGCCTTTTAGTTCTGCCTATAAAATATGGAGAACAAAAAAGTTGAGGTTCCAAAATTAGGGAAAGATCAAGATCCACTTCCACCTCGTGCTGAAGCTGCTGCCACTAGTCATGGCCGAGACGATGAAATGCCAGCAACGTCGTCTGCCAAGGCCGATGCCCAATGTCATAGTACAGAGCATGTCAAATCCAAAACACCAAATATCAGAAAAAAAAGGACTCCAAAACCTAAAATAAAATTGTCGGAGGAGAAGCGTAAACTTGCCAATATGCCATTTACCACACGGAGTGGCAAGGAACGGCTGAGGCCCTGGCCTATGTTCATGGCTAGTGGTTCAGCTTCACATGAGGATGGAAGCACTCAGCCTCTCGCTAGAAAACTGAAAAGACTCAAGCTGGCAAAAGCACCGCAAAGAACTGTGCGTTCTTTGAAATCCCAAATCCACAAGGAGAGTCCAATTGTGTCGTTTGCGATGCCTGACCTTCCCAACACTGGACGTGAAGAGCATGCGCCTTCCACTATTTGCATGCCCCCTGCAAGTGCTGGAAGGAGCACCCGCAGTCCAGTTCCTGATAGTCAGATTGAAGATGTCAGTGTTGAAGTACACCAGGATGAGGAGGATATGGGTGTTGCTGGCGCTGGGGAGGAAATTGACCAGGAGGATTCTGATGGTGAGGTGGTTTGTTTAAGTCAGGCACCCGGGGAGACACCTGTTGTCCGTGGGAGGAATATGGCCGTTGACATGCCAGGTGAAAATACCAAAAAAATCAGCTCTTCGGTGTGGAGGTATTTCACCAGAAATGCGGACAACAGGTGTCAAGCCGTGTGTTCCCTTTGTCAAGCTGTAATAAGTAGGGGTAAGGACGTTAACCACCTCGGAACATCCTCCCTTATACGTCACCTGCAGCGCATTCATAATAAGTCAGTGACAAGTTCAAAAACTTTGGGTGACAGCGGAAGCAGTCCACTGACCAGTAAATCCCTTCCTCTTGTAACCAAGCTCACGCAAACCACCCCACCAACTCCCTCAGTGTCAATTTCCTCCTTCCCCAGGAATGCCAATAGTCCTGCAGGCCATGTCACTGGCAAGTCTGACGAGTCCTCTCCTGCCTGTGATTCCTCCGATGCATCCTTGCGTGTAACGCCTACTGCTGCTGGCGCTGCTGTTGTTGCCGCTGGGAGTCGATGGTCATCCCAGAGGGGAAGTCGTAAGCCCACTTGTACTACTTCCAGTAAGCAATTGACTGTTCAACAGTCCTTTGCGAGGAAGATGAAATATCACAGCAGTCATCCTACTGCAAAGCGGATAACTGAGTCCTTGACAACTATGTTGGTGTTAGACGTGCGTCCGGTATCCGCCGTTAGTTCACAGGGAACTAGACAATTTATTGAGGCAGTGTGCCCCCGTTACCAAATACCATCTAGGTTCCACTTCTCTAGGCAGGCGATACCGAGAATGTACACGGACGTCAGAAAAAGACTCACCAGTGTCCTAAAAAATGCAGTTGTACCCAATGTCCACTTAACCACGGACATGTGGACAAGTGGAGCAGGGCAGGGTCAGGACTATATGACTGTGACAGCCCACTGGGTAGATGTATGGACTCCCGCCGCAAGAACAGCAGCGGCGGCACCAGTAGCAGCATCTCGCAAACGCCAACTCTTTCCTAGGCAGGCTACGCTTTGTATCACCGCTTTCCAGAATACGCACACAGCTGAAAACCTCTTACGGCAACTGAGGAAGATCATCGCGGAATGGCTTACCCCAATTGGACTCTCCTGTGGATTTGTGGCATCGGACAACGCCAGCAATATTGTGTGTGCATTAAATATGGGCAAATTCCAGCACGTCCCATGTTTTGCACATACCTTGAATTTGGTGGTGCAGAATTTTTTAAAAAACGACAGGGGCGTGCAAGAGATGCTGTCGGTGGCCAGAAAAATTGCGGGACACTTTCGGCGTACAGGCACCACGTACAGAAGACTGGAGCACCACCAAAAACTACTGAACCTGCCCTGCCATCATCTGAAGCAAGAAGTGGTAACGAGGTGGAATTCAACCCTCTATATGCTTCAGAGGTTGGAGGAGCAGCAAAAGGCCATTCAAGCCTATACAATTGAGCACGATATAGGAGATGGAATGCACCTGTCTCAAGTGCAGTGGAGAATGATTTCAACGTTGTGCAAGGTTCTGATGCCCTTTGAACTTGCCACACGTGAAGTCAGTTCAGACACTGCCAGCCTGAGTCAGGTCATTCCCCTCATCAGGCTTTTGCAGAAGAAGCTGGAGGCATTGAAGAAGGAGCTAACACGGAGCGATTCCGCTAGGCATGTGGGACTTGTGGATGCAGCCCTTAATTCGCTTAACAAGGATTCACGGGTGGTCAATCTGTTGAAATCAGAGCACTACATTTTGGCCACCGTGCTCGATCCTAGATTTAAAGCCTACCTTGGATCTCTCTTTCCGGCAGACACAGGTCTGCTGGGGTTGAAAGACCTGCTGGTGACAAAATTGTCAAGTCAAGCGGAACGCGACCTGTCAACATCTCCTCCTTCACATTCTCCCGCAACTGGGGGTGCGAGGAAAAGGCTCAGAATTCCGAGCCCACCCGCTGGCGGTGATGCAGGGCAGTCTGGAGCGACTGCTGATGCTGACATCTGGTCCGGACTGAAGGACCTGACAACGATTACGGACATGTCGTCTACTGTCACTGCATATGATTCTCTCAACATTGATAGAATGGTGGAGGATTATATGAGTGACCGCATCCAAGTAGGCACGTCACACAGTCCGTACTTATACTGGCAGGAAAAAGAGGCAATTTGGAGGCCCTTGCACAAACTGGCTTTATTCTACCTAAGTTGCCCTCCCACAAGTGTGTACTCCGAAAGAGTGTTTAGTGCCGCCGCTCACCTTGTCAGCAATCGGCGTACGAGGTTACATCCAGAAAATGTGGAGAAGATGATGTTCATTAAAATGAATTATAATCAATTCCTCCGCGGAGACATTGACCAGCAGCAATTGCCTCCACAAAGTACACAGGGAGCTGAGATGGTGGATTCCAGTGGGGACGAATTGATAATCTGTGAGGAGGGGGATGTACACGGTGATATATCGGAGGGTGAAGATGAGGTGGACATCTTGCCTCTGTAGAGCCAGTTTGTGCAAGGAGAGATTAATTGCTTCTTTTTTGGGGGGGGTCCAAACCAACCCGTCATATCAGTCACAGTCGTGTGGCAGACCCTGTCACTGAAATGATGGGTTGGTTAAAGTGTGCATGTCCTGTTTTGTTTATACAACATAAGGGTGGGTGGGAGGGCCCAAGGATAATTCCATCTTGCACCTCTTTTTTCTTTTCTTTTTCTTTGCATCATGTGCTGATTGGGGAGGGTTTTTTGGAAGGGACATCCTGCGTGACACTGCAGTGCCACTCCTAGATGGGCCCGGTGTTTGTGTCGGCCACTAGGGTCGCTTATCTTTCTCACACAGTCAGCTACCTCATTGCGCCTCTTTTTTTCTTTGCGTCATGTGCTGTTTGGGGAGGGTTTTTTGGAAGGGACATCCTGCGTGACACTGCAGTGCCACTCCTAGATGGGCCCGGTGTTTGTGTCGGCCACTAGGGTCGCTTATCTTACTCACACAGCGACCTCGGTGCAAATTTTAGGACTAAAAATAATATTGTGAGGTGTGATGTGTTCAGAATAGGCTGAAAATGAGTGTAAATTATGTTTTTTGAGGTTAATAATACTTTGGGATCAAAATTACCCCCAAATTCTATGATTTAAGCTGTTTTTTAGGGTTTTTTGAAAAAAACACCCGAATCCAAAACACACCCGAATCCGACAAAAAAAATTCGGTGAGGTTTTGCCAAAACGCGGTCGAACCCAAAACACGGCCGCGGAACCGAACCCAAAACCAAAACACAAAACCCGAAAAATTTCAGGCGCTCATCTCTAGTAAGTACCATCTTCATCCGACGAGGTGTCAGTGACAGCAGTGGATTGTGAGGAGACAATCCACCGGCATTTGGTTGTCCCATAGGGGGTGTTAGTTTATGAACTGGCGTATGCAGAAGTGTGGAAAAAGCGGCCCACGACAGGTCATTATTTGCCCCCGTTGCCACGTCTTACTGGGGGGCAAGGAGCCCCAGGAACCAGAGCCCAAAGCTGCTATATTCTCCTCATAGGTATCTGCGGCTTCAGCAACACCGGCAGCGTGTTCAGCCCCAGAACCGTTACCCTCAGAAGCAGACATGATATAACTTGCAATATCAGGTAACACAGTACAATTTGTCAGCAGCACTATACCTCTAACCCAAACCCCTGCGCAGTGTAGTCAGCACCAGCAGAGATAAAGGAGAGATATGGTGACTAAATCACAGAGAAAAATACGTAATACAGTATATCTTTGTGAAAATCCTATACTAGATAAAACCTGACGCACCAAGCCCCCTCAGGTTATAGAATATAGGGATAGCAGATTGAGTGAAAGACACGAAATGGACACCACTAAGCTATCAAATGCACAGACAAATAGTCACAGTCGGTACAATGCAGAGGTTATTACTAACAATAATACTGCACTGGACTAGTTTACACAGCTATATAACAATAGATATAACAGTACACAGTAAGAACTGGATGTATATCACAGGGTAATTGTACTAGGAAACCCTGACTAAGTGCACTCTTTCTTAACTAACACTGACTAAAAAAGGCAAGTAGAAAGTCACAGCACTGACAACCAGGCGGCTTTACATAGGAGGATTTGCCCAAGCATTCCCAGGAACAGTGAGCTGAGGGATAATGGCGCTGCAGACACTGTCAGGGAGTGAGGGAGAGACAGATATGCAGCTCCAGGGCGGAAATATTTGCAGAAAATTATGCCCTGGGGCTGGGGGAGGGGCTTCAGGTCCAAGCTCTATCCCCCTGCTGGCAAAACCACCGGGTACTGCGGGCTCTAATAAAACGGTTTATAGAGAAAACCTGACCTGTCCCATGCCCTGGTGATCTAGTGGGATCGCCTGTACTGCCACAGTGTCCACCGCCAGCGCGAGCTGCCTGTCTCCAACTGACTGCGCCAGATCGCGATAAAGACTGGGTCCCGCAAGCAGGACCCACTTACCACCTCCCGAAGCGCGGCCACGTGATCCCGGAGAGCCCCCGTTGTGTGTGCCTGACAAGAAGAAAACCGGAGCCTCCTGCTGTAGTTATCCGGCAACCAGGGCTCGGGAAGCCCTTGAAGTCTTCACTTTTTTCCTCAGAAAAAAAGCTCTTCTTAGGGCTGCCTGGAGCAGCCCCTTTGTTAAGTGCCTGCTACTGCAGCGCCAACTACAAAACTGAGATCCTGTGCAGGGAGGCGGGATGATATAGGAGGCTGCGCTATGCATTCTGGGAACAGTTAAAGCTTTGAGCCTGTTGGTGCCTCGGATCAAGATCCTACTCTACACCCCATTGTCCATTCCTTGTGGAGCCCAGTGTACCCCGCAGCAGAAAATGGATATATATATATAACTATATAATGGACTTCAGTACCGCTAGAGTTATACGGCAGTACCGCTGGACTTATACGACAGTACCCCTGGACTTATACGGCAGTACCGCTGGACTTATGCGACTGTACAGCTGGACTTGTATGGCAGTACCCCTGGACTTGTACGGCAGTACCCCATGACTTTATACGGCAGTACCGCTGGACTTATATGGCAGTGTGAGGCGGGAAACAATACAATTATATAAACGCACAGGTACACAGGACCAAACTTATTTATAGTTCCACCTGCGTCCGTGCGTAAATATAAGTTCAGGTGCAAATATATTATATTACAAACAGAAAATTAATTAATTTCTATACAGTATCCAATATACTTTGCTGATCACCACAACTTAAAATCTAAATGCAGCTCCCATTCAGTATTCTGAAGTATTAACAAAATCTACACCAAACAATCACTTATGTGAGAGAGCGCATGAAGACTTTAAACAATTTTTATTTCGTATTAAAAACTATCAAATTCTATTCTAGCATCAATATATGCATAAACACGCTAAAGAGCTTTTGAAACAATGGCCCTCATTCCGAGTCGTTCGCTCGGTAATTTTCATCGCATCGCAGTGAAATTCCGCTTAGTACGCATGCGCAATAATCGCACTGCGACTGCGCCAAGTAATTTTACAATGAAGATAGTATTTTTACTCACGGATTTTTCCTCGCTCCGGCGATCGTAGTGTGATTGACAGGAAATGGGTGTTACTGGGCGGAAACACGGCGTTTTCGGGGCGTGTGGATAAAAACGCTACCGTTTCCGGAAAAAACGCAGGAGTGGCCGGAGAAACGGGGGAGTGTCTGGGCGAACGCTGGGTGTGTTTATGACGTCAAACCAGGAACGACAAGCACTGAACTGATCGCAGATGCCGAGTAAGTCTGAAGCTACTCTGAAACTGCTAAGTAGTTTGTAATCGCAATATTGCGAATACATCGGTCGCAATTTTAAGAAGCTAAGATACACTCCCAGTAGGCGTAGGCTTAGCCTGAGCAACTCTGCTAAATTCGCCTTGCGAGCGATCAACTCGGAATGAGGGCCCATGTAGTTAATATTGCTACACACAAAGAACTATCATTAAATAGAAACACAAGTCAGTCCATAAAAATGTATTTATCACCAGCTGCCACTTGTTTGCAGATTTGGCTTCAGGATTCCTTATATTTCCACTTAGTGGCTAGAATACAATTTAATGTCCCGCATCAATAGATTCTAAGTTCTTTGTCCACAAGTTATAAATATAGGTACCGCTTGAACTTCATAGATTATGACTGTTGTTCAATTGAAAGTGCTGCCGCAAAATTCCCCCTTGTTCCAATATTTTATTCAGACTGTGGAACTCTAAATAGATTTGTATATGACCAGACTTAGTTTACCATACAGGGAATAAACTCTTGTCCAATGACACACAGATGGTAACGTGTCTAGCAACAGAGGAATGATTGTCAGTTTAGAGAGCTATGTCTCACCTCACCGCAGCCCGGGTGTTGTGTTGGTATCTTCCCTCAGAGGACGGCCGTGGCCAGCAGTCGCTGTATCTTCCCTGCTACCGCTGAGCTCACGGAACGTAACGTGTCCGTCTGTGAGACCCCAAGCCGCGGCAGTGTACCTCGGTAGTCTTCCCTGTTGAAGCCGTCAGGCTTCCACCTGCCGGAGCCTGTGAGGCGGGAGGCTGGCGTCGGGACAGCGACAGATCCTGAACACGGAGGAACTTGTATCCGAAAGGATCCTGGTTCCTCCAATCAGCACCCTGGGATTTGAAATGGGCGCCAATCGCGAGCCAATCTCGACTCGCTGCTTGACGTCCAATAGGAGGCCGCGGCGGTGGGCCAATCCATGCTCCTCCCAGCATCTTATATCAGGCGCTGGGTGGTGGCGGAGTTCAGTTGCGTGCCGGAGCCGGAGCAGAGAAGAGCTCCAGAAGATGGAGAAGGAGGAGCGGCAGCGGCAGAAGACGCGGCAGAGGAAGAAGATCCAGCGGAAAAGGAAGAAGAAAGAGGAAGGAAGAGGCGGACCTCAGAAGAAGGAAGCGGTGGAGCCCGGAGCCCAGCAGCGGAGGAGTGAGGGAAGCAAAAGAGCTAACGAAGCTCCCCTGTGCAGCCTCTCCCACCAATCCGGGTAGGAGGCTTTGGGCCTGCACCGCCTTTTTATAGTTCTTTCCTCCCTAGACCACCGGGGTTGTCAGGCATTAGGCCTGTGGCCACAAACAGGCAATAGGCCTGAGCAGTAGTTAGGAGGGAAGGGCCACCACATTTATAAGTAGTCTTGGCATTAGGCCAAGATTACTGTCCCCTTTTAGGCAGGCGCTAGGCCTGGGGCTACAGTCAGGCACTAGGCCTGTGTCACGGATGGGAGAAAAGGGACCACTACATCACTAAGTAGTCTTGGCGTTAGGCCAAAACTACCGTAACCCCATCAGGCAGGCGCTAGGCCTGGGGCCACCGTTCAGGCACTATGCCTGTGTTATAGATAGGAGCCAAAAGGGGCCAATAAGTAATCTTTGTATTAGGCAAAGATTATACTCCATTGGTAGACAGGCACTAAGCCTGTGGGCACTTATGGGCATTAGGCCCGGGCGCAAGTTAGTCACAGATAAAGGGTTAAATCTGAATTTGGAATCTTGGCACTAGGCAAAGATTTCATTCCCATTGTCAGGTGTGCATTTGGACTGGGCTCAGTCCAGGGCAGGGACGGAACATCTCCTAAACTAGGGGCATAGTAGGATCTTCGCAGTTGGGAATGCATAGTACAGAACCCTTCCGGCTCGGTTCCCGCAGCGAGTGGGCTGTATGGTAGCTCGTTCGAGGCCTGTGGTTGGTCGGGTGTGTAGGGCTGGCTGGCCAACACATTCTGTACTCTATTTGGGATAGAAAAGGTTGTGGAGAGACAATCCCGCCTCCACGTACCCCACCATCCCGTAAACCTGAAGTGGACGGCTGTCCACTACAGGCCGCCCAATTCACGCGTGCGCCCGGGGAAGAAGTACCGGCATTTGTTGGTTGGCCCGACGTGCAGGATCTGTCAACACCAGCGTAACGGTAACTCATTGTTATATGTCTGTGTCTCCTTGAATGTGCCTGTTTTGCTAGCTGAGGACTTTTGCAGCCGTTCTTTCCAATTATATTTGTTTAGAGTTTCATAGCAGCAAAGACCAGTTTAGTTGTTTAGCCTATCTGCTAGTTTGTAGTGAGGCTGCTGTCAATTTCTCCTCAGGAGCAGAGACCCACGACAGGCAAGTTGACAAGTGTGGCGGTGTAAGTATACCCCTCTGTGTGTTTGTCTTGGTTTGTGTTGGGCGCCGATTCGCGAGTCCTCGCTAGGCCTAGTAAGGCTCGCTCCACCTAGTGCGCAAGTGCCAAATAGGTGACATTTGGGTGGCTGAGGCCTTAGGGCCAGTGATGACATTCACCTAATCGGTGAAAGTCGCGGCCATCCCTGTGTATCCTCTTCCTCACCGTGGAAAAAGAGTTGATACTTGGTGATCAGTGTTTCTCTTCCTCAAGCATCTGGGTATCAAGGACGAACCGTTGCGTCCTGGTTACTGGAGTACTTCCCGGTCCAAAGTGGTTCCATAGTCTGAAGGAGACTAGCGTAAGAAGTGAGTCACACCTGCACGGTAGCAGGCATAACACTGCACACAGCGCGCTTACAGCAGCACCACTGGACTGGACTTATATGGCAGCACCACTGGACTGGGACTTATACAGCAGCACCACTGGTCTTATGGCAGCACAGGACACCACCACTGGAGTGACCGGACAGATGCAGCACAAGACACCACCACTCGACTGATGCAGCAAAAGACAGCACCACTGCACTGGACTTATACAGCACCACTGGACTTATTCGGCAGTACCACTGGAGTTATACGGCAGTACCCCTGGACTTATACGGCAGTACCCCTGGACTTATATGGCAGTACCCCTGGACTTATATGGCAGTACCGCTGGACTTATATGGCAGTGCCGCTGGACTTATACGACTGTACCGCTGGACTTATATGGCTGTACCGCTGGACTATTGCAAAAGTGTTCGATACAGTGCCACACAGGAGACTGATCATCAAATTAAGGGAACTTGGACTAGGAAATACTATTTGTACATGGATAGGTAATTGGCTGGTTAACAGAGTACAATGAGTAGTGGTCAATGGGATGTTCTCCAGCTGGGTACCAGTAGTCAGCGGAATACCACAAGGGTCCATACTTGGCCTGCTACTGTTCAATATATTTATTAATGATCTAGGAATAGGCCTGGGAAGCACAGTGTCAATCTTTGCAGATGATACTAAATTGTGTAAGGTAATTAATTCAAACTTTGCATTAATGAAAAATGCTAAATTATGCACTTTGGGATTAAAAACAAACTTGCATCCTACACACTTAATGGGGAAAATATAGGGGTAACAGTAGTGGAAAAAGATTTAGGGGTGATCATAGATAATAGGCTTAATAACAGTACACAATGTCAAAATGCCTCAAAGAAGTCAAATAAAGTCCTTGCGTGCATAAACGAGGTATTGAGACCAGTGACAAGGATGTAATCCTGCCTCTGTATAAATTATTGGTATATCCGCACCTGGAATATTGTGCACCATATTATAAAAAAGATATCGGGGAGCTTGAAAGAGTTCAAAGGCGAGCTACTAAACTGATTAAAGGGTTAGAGACACTGGAGTATGAGGAAAGGCTTACTAGGTTAAATATGTATTCCCTTGAAAAGAGGAGACTAAGAGGAGACATTATTAATATCTTAAAAAATGTAAAGGGTCAATACAAAGAGTTAGCAGGGGATTTGTTTATTAATAGAATTCTGTATAGGACCCGTGGGCACTCACTGAGGCTAGAGGAGAGAAATTCCGTACAAAACGTAGGAAAGGGTTCTTCACCATAAGGGGAATAAGGATTTGGAACTCCCTGCTAGAGAAGATAATAATGGCGGACTCTGTAAATGCATTTAAAAACTGATTGGACAGTTTTCTAGCTGAAAAAAGTATCCAAGGCTATAGAATTTAATTCACTGACATTATGTATATGGAAGTGATAGGAAATATAGTTGTCAATGGGTACGAAACCATTATTTTGGCTGGTGCATTATAATGTGCACTGCTTAATACAGAATACAGGTTGAACCTGATGGGCGTTTTGCCTGTTTTTAACCTCATTAACTATGTTACTATGTAACTATGACTTATACGGCAGCACCACTGGACTTATACGGCTGTACCGCTGAACTTATTCGTCAGCACCACTGGATTGGATTTAAACGGCAGCATCATTGGACTGGACTTATACGGCAGCACCACTGGACTGGACTTATACAGCAGCACCACTGGACTTATGGCAGCACAGGACACCACCACTGGACTTATGGCGGCACAGGACACCACCACTGGACTTATGGCAGCACAGGACACCACCACTGGACTGATGCAGCACAAGACAGCACCACATGACTGGACTCATACAGCAGCACTACTGGACTTATGGCAGCACAGGACACCATCACTCGAGTGACTGGACTGATGCAGTACAAGACACCACCACTGGACTGGACTTATACAGCACCACTGGACTTATGGCAGCACAGGACACCATTACTGGAGTGACTGGACTGATGAAGCACAAGACAGCACCACTGGACTGATGCAGCACAATACAGCACCACTGGACTGGACTTATACAGCAGCACTGGATTTATGGCAGCACAGTACACCATTACTGGAGTGACTGGACTGATGCAGCACAAGACAGCACCACTGGACTGATGCAGCACAATACAGCACCACTGGACTGGACTTATACAGCAGCACTGGATTTATGGCAGCACTGGACACCACCACTGGACTTATGGCAGCACAGGACACCACCACTGGAGTGACTGGACTGATGCAGCACAAGACACCACCACTGGACTGATGCAGCACAAGAGAGCACTACTGGACTGAACTTATACAGCAGCACTGGATTTATGGCAGCACAGGACACCACCATTGGACTGATGCAGCACAAGACATCACCACTGGACTGGACTTATACAGCACCACTGGACTTATGGCAGCACAGGACACCACCACTGTGACTGGACTGATGCAGCACAAGACACCACCACTGGACTGATGCAGCACAAGACAGCACCACTGGACTGATGCAGCACAAGACAGCACCACTGGAATGATACAAAAGAGCAGGTCGCTATCCCACGAGCTGCGCCACTTTCCAGCATAGACACTGAGGAGACACGTCCTCTCGCTACACTCTCCAGGACTGGAGTGAAAATGGCGGCGATGCGAGGCTCCTTATACGGGAATCCAAAGCCTGTTAGAATCCAACAGCGGGATGATGAAGTTTTGCCTCGTTCTGGTTTCCGAGTCTGGCGGGAAAACCCGAGCCGGCTTTGGATCCGGACTCCAGCGTGAAGTTCGGGGGAACCCGCTCATCTCTAATCTTTGTATAGGGCCTCATTAGCTGGTGCTGTGGCATCATATTGCAATCTGCATGTGTATAAGATGCTCTATGCCTCCGCATTCACCTGTATTAATTTGTGCAAAGCTAAAGCCAGGTTCTGTGTCATCAGTATTAGATGCAGACATGACAATGGAGGTGCTTTCAGTGCCGCTGCTAATATTTGACAAATCCAGTAGGCCATTGTTAGAGAGAATGACCCCAAATATAGCTTTTATAATATGATCCATTGAAGGTGCCTTGGTAAGATGATATCCCACCTCGGAGGTATCAATCATCCAAAATATGTAGTTGTTCACTCGGCACTCACAGGGGGCCTAATTCAGATGCAGTTGTTGTTGTTGCTGCTGTTGCTAGCTATTGCTGTATGCATTTGTGATTATATGCTAATATAGGCAGAAGCTAACCTGAGCATAGGGACGCTCACTGATACTGCATAATTTCTGTCCGATGGCCTATAATTGCTGAAACATTGGTACCATTGTCACAAATCGGGTCATGTTGCAGAGTCTGAGTGCCTCTATAGATGCGCAGACTGAGTGGCTCTCCCGGGACGCAGAGGGCTCTCCAGTAGCAAGTAAGATCGCAACTGCTAAATTACGCACGCCTAGAAAACGCTGTCTGAATGGCCATGACACGCCTGCGTTTACCTGAACACTCCCTGTTACCACCACCAAACGCTGTCTTACTGTCACTCACTTTGTTATTCATTTCTCGGGGGGACCGCAATCGCATTACTCTGGCTGTATGTGCGCACTGTGGTTTAGACTCATGCACAAAACATTGGCCAATTTGAGCACTATAGCAGCTTTGCGACTGCATCTGAATTGGTCCCAGTGTGGATACTTGCTACTATGCACTCCTTAGGTATATGGAACCCATGTATACAGGAGGCGGCATGCACAAGTCTGATGATAGGTGAAGTGGATACTGTTTATTAAATCCTACATACTGTATGTTTTAGGTCAGGATCCATCGTCAGGGATAAGAGTACAATGCACACTGACATATATTTATAATTGCAACTTTCCAACTAAGGTTAATAATTACACTCACCTGTGAGACGCATCTGATGCATCCCGCCATGCCTCCACTTCACGGCCATCCCAGTGCGCTGGTGGATGATGTCATTGGTGGTAGAATGAAGCTAGGTGGCTATGATGAGCCACAGATTCTGTGTGGAGCAGGAGGGAGCCGGCCACACAGGAAAGAAAAGGTAGGCATGACCGTACCTAGAGGCTGCCCTGTTGGGGTCTATTCATGAAGTAGTGAAAAGTGTGGAGAAGTGAGTCTGTGGAGAAGTTGCCCATGGCAACCAATCAGCTGATCCATACAATTGTATAGTATGCAAATTCTAAATGTTACTTCAATGCTGATTGGTTGCCATGGGCAACTTCTCCACCTGCTCACTTCTCCACACTTTTCACTGCTTCATGAATAGACCTCAGATCGGAGCAGACACACAGTCCAACTGGGATTAATGGGGACTAGAGTCTTACTTTCTGTTTATTTGTGTTGAATGCTGCCAGTAAATACTTATTATTTCAGTTAATCACCAGAAAAGCTGTCTTTATATCCTGATTTAGCATTGCACCAACAAACCCGTAAGCTATATTTAATAAATAGTATATTCTTTTCTCTTACACCGCCCACTCACTCCCTTATAAATATATTTAATGATCTGCCCCCCCCCCCTTCCCCACCCCTCCCCCTTCACTGGTATTTATTTCATGATTTTGGGCCTGATTTATTAAGAATTGCAAATGCAAAGCTACTCGCATCAGTTGCGATGTACATCTGTGACGGCAGGCTGTGTAAGCTTCAGCTTACTCAGCCTTGCATCACAGTGTGGCTTGCGGGGCCAAGGTAACTGCATCTCGCGATGCAGTCCTTGGCCTTGCCACTCCCGGAAAACGGGGGTGCTACCCCCCCATTTTCCCGAATGGCGGCCACCTCTGCCCCCATCCCGTGAACGCCTCTTCCTTTCAATCAAGCAGAGGTGTTCGCATTTTTAGTAAAGTGATCGCAGGACCCATTCTGCACATGCGAAGAATGTTGTCCTGCATGTGCGCAGTCATTTAACATCGAGAAACGGCACTCAGTTTCACATTAGTGATCCTTAATGAATGAGGCCCTTTGTTCCTCCCTGAACCCTTCACTTGTATATATTTTAAAATTTCCAGAGCTTGGCACCAGCACCTGACACCATCCTTCAGGTGCCATTAGCCCATACAGCAGTAACCTATGTGCATTTATTCAGCATTCTTTTTTCAGAGAGAGATCCTTTGAATCCCTCTCTGTCAGTCCCTATTGGTGCATCCGTTGCCCAATGGCTGGAACCTTTCACTTTACTTCCAACTGTCCGTTGGGACAGGGCTTGTTGCAAGTTCTGTCCCAGCACCTGATGATTGATAGATTCATTTTGATTTAACTATCTGTGCTGAAGCCTGGATAGCTATAAAACCTGGACTGCTGCTGTGCCTTTAGGACCAAGGTTGGAAATGCCTGGCCTAACATGAGCAGGATAGAGGATCTCCATCTCTGGATCCTTAGAGATACCGGTGGATGGACTTTATAGTAGTAGTACAGAAACTACTGGTAGTACTGCAATTGCGGAAAGAGTTTCATGATCAAAGCAAGTTGCATTTTCTTTTTGGATAACTTCAACAGCGGTTTCAAATTCTCTCCTAATCAATAATTCATAGTGTGTAAGTCCTGTGCCAGTCAACTATGACATGCCAAGTAAGAAATGTCACTAGGTATGATAGATAACATATATAATCTCATCTCTGTCACACAGAAATATACAATCACACATCTTTGTCAGATATTCCAGCATATTTTCATCACCTGTAGCGAAGTAGGGAATTTGCTAAAAGATAGTGTCACTTTTCCAGATTGCAGTATTACTGATAAACTTTCTTCGCAGTTCACAATTTCAGTCGCCATTTCTCCGCAGGTTACTGTTCATACCTAACCTAGCTGCTTTTTCTTTTCATACCAAATTACAGATGGATAATACACTGTACTGAATAGAAAATACAAAATATGATAATAGATAAAAATATGCAACATCAGAATGAGACATGAAGGTCACACAGAGGTGGTGTAGTACACATGGTAGCAATAGACTGAACCAATCATGTTTAGAAACAAAGCAGTAACAAGCAGTGAGAGGTCTACGAGGGTTAAGTAGTAACAAAATGCATATTGATCATTGCGAGAATGAGAATGTTTGCATGCTTATTTAACAGCTACTTATATAGCGCACATATATTACACAGCACATTACAGAGAATATTTGGCTATTCACATTAGTCCCTGTCCCAATAGAGCTTATGATCTTTATTCCCTATTACATGCCCAAACATTCAGATTAAGGTTATTTTTTTTTACAGAAAAAAAGAAAATGCAGTTACACACTTTAAGCACTAAGCATATAGATAATCAAAATAAATATGACAAAATTCTACAATTTTTATGGAGTATAAATAAGGTTCTTAGCACATGTTTGGCCAAAAAATGCATGCCCACTTACCACGTCATGGTGAACCTTATCTGTGGGTCGCTAAAATACCTAATACTACAAGTCTCAGCATGGTACAGTAGCATCTTTTTATCTTTAAAATTGGAGTGTGCAGTCCAGACCCACCCCGCTTTCCTAGGGTTCATTTTTGTCAGAAGCCAAGTTTCATACCAAGTTTTTGGAGTGTGTGAGGAAACCGGAGCACGGGGGTAAGACATACAAACTCCACTCATGACTGAGAACTGGACTCATGATCTCAGTCCAAGGCAGTAAGCTAACCACTACACAAACCATGCTACAATTTACTTATATAAATCAGCCCCAAATAGTGCTTCTTCAGAATGTACCTGTTATCTAGATAAGAGAGATGACACAGGAATAGCATTTTATGCCTATTTACTGGCAGAAAACCATGTAACTATGTTACTTCTAAAAATAACTTTTTCTTTGTGCTGGTGTCTATGACCACTGACCAGATATATGCTACTTCTATTTAGCAACTGGAACTACAGGTCACAGCTTATGTAGCCAAACTGTAGATATTTTGAAAATTACAGACTACAAATTGCATTTCAACAAGAGCTGGAGAGGCTTAGGTTTGCATGCCATGATAGCACAGCACATACTGTAGTTATAGACTAAGATATCTCAATACCTACTGTTGTAATACATATTAAATGCTTATTCCTTACCCTAACCCTCCTTACCCTCCTTACCCTAACCCTTAGGGGGTGGCAGCTAGGGCTAACCTACGGCTAAGTCTTGGGGGGTATTGGCTAGGGCTAACCCCCCTCCCCCACCAAGGCCTATATTTACTAATAATCCGAGTTTGTCCGATTAGTGTTTTTTTCTCTAAGTCCCAACACAGGAATTCACTAAGCACCAATCTCGGCAGTGTTTGGACTATTCGTAATGGTTAGAATGACAAAGTTCAGAAATACGAATGAATAGACCATCGGTCAAACGCGGCTGTTATTTCATACACCACGGGTATTCACTTTTCATTCGTATTTGGGTGTTAGTCTCTGAGTGATCAATTGCGGTCGTATTATTTTGTGAATCGTAAAAAAAAAAACAGCAAAAAAAAAGACCTGCTTTTTTCAGGCGTGTTTACACGTGTTGGCACTTACAAATCATTCACACCTGAATTAGGATGCCTATAAAAGGTACACAAACTTGTCTCATCCAAAATAATTTATTGCCTTATGTTTGCTGGAGTAAACTTGGAGATTTGTAAGTCAATACACATTTTTCAACATATATCCGTTATTATACACATTAGTGTTAAACATTCAAATATTTCACATTTTGTTGGTTCTGCCTCACGTTTTTTAATATGATTACTCATTTTTTTACACACACAAACATGCCACAACAATAATGTCATTCATTTTGGCCCTGGAAAGTAAAAATTTCACCCCAACATATTAGGACACTTTTACCCAACTCTATTGTGTTTTTCTTGTAAAGTCGTCTACAGAAGAAATGTAAAACAGTTTTAATTCACATTCTAAGTTGCATTGGTCATGGATGAATCTGGCTGCTAATTATTCTGTCTGCATGAGATGAGAATGATTGGAATCTAGAAAGAGTAATGATTAGAAAAAAAATCAAGTGGGCTGGTTACTGCATGCTAAAGACATTCTGCCTGGCTGCCAATTATTGTGTCTGCATGAGATGAGAATGATTGGAATCTAGAAAGATTAATGATTAGAAAAAAATCAAGTGGTCTGGTTTCTTCATGCTAACATCTATGTGTAGCTCAAAAAACATTTTCCTCCTCCAAAAAAATACAAAGATGGTAAAGAATAAATGTGCGTACAAATTTCCTGTTGTTGTTTGTACCAGTTATAATTAATGATGTTGTACAAATTGTCAAGGAGCTAAGTGTTATATCTATTCTGCCAAACATACACTTACTCATTTTTTTATTTTACTTCTCTTTAAAGAAATCGTTGTGGTTTATATTTTAACTTTTTTTGGGTGGCTGCTTGTCCTGACCTTTGCCTTTACCACTGTCATGTTGGCGTGCTCTGGTGGAGCACCTTGGTGGTGATGACACTGGCGTTATAATTGGAGTAGTCGTACCAGAACTGCTGCTTGGTTGCTGTTGGTGCAGGGATCTGAGTGTTTCATTGAGGTTAGTGAGGGTGGCATTGAGTTCACATGTTGCAGCATTTTGATTGTCTACAAATCTGGAGATAGATTCATTGATCTTTTGATTGTTTTCTAAAATGTTGATATAGCTTTGCTGTTGTCTGTGCTGTTCTTCCATTATGCGCTGTAAGTTGCCCATGACTTGTGTAATGTCTGCACGCATGAATTCCATGGTATTGCCAATTCTCGTGGTTTGTTCATTTTGTCTACTCATATTTCTGATGATTCTTCTGAGATGAGACGGTAGGCTTGCAAAAATTTTGTCTGCCTACGCAGGCAATCTTCATTAGTGGCCTCCTGTCTAGCCCAAATGTTCCAAAACACTTGATCAGGGCCTTGTGTTACTGGTGTTGTTGGGCTGTGTTGTGGTGGTGGTGTGCTTTGCTGTGGTGGTGTACTCACAGGTGCTGGGGGGCTGATTCCTTGGCTTAATGGCTGCATTTCTAACATGATTGTCTCATCCATGTCACTGTGTTGCTGGTGTTGCATAGGGATGCTGGTACCAGGACTAGAAGCTGAAATTATAAATATTTATCCGTTAGTTATCCATATGTTTGAGAAATTATAACAAAGCACTAAACATGGAACACATGTCATTGACTGGTGCTTTCAGATATCCTGCCTAGCAACATCATCACTTATAACTTAAATACATACTGTACGTATGCCTGTTTGTGGCAAATGTGTCTGGTTACTTCATTCTGAAAGCAAACACATGAGTTGTATGGTAGATCAGACATACTCTACCATAAAAACACATTGTAATCCATAATGTGTTGCCTTATAGTGTCTCAAACAAAAACATAGTAATGTTTTTGTATGCATTTGGCAATGTTAGGTCAAACACACATGTGAAAATGATTAAAACAACCTTACTATTTGCCAAGCTTACACATGAGTTTCTGTTGCAGCATCTTCCACACAATGTGCTACTGTATGGCTGAAGTGGACATACATATCTTTACTGGATGTGGACAAGGCCATTTTGCTAGGATTCCATTTCATGTTTTACTGACTTCAGTAAGTATAGCAGATTTTGATGGGTTTTGACTTAATGCGTTTAAGTAAATGGATTAAAGTATAGCAGATTTTGATGGGTTTTGACTTAATGCGTTTAAGTAAATGGATTATTAAGATCTGACATTTATTTAATTTATTTCAGTTTGTTACTCACAATCAAGATGAGTGGAGTGTGGTTGGCATCTTGGAGGTGTGTCCAAAATTTGGAGTGGGGGGATCGAACATACTGTCGATAATCTTCGTGGCGGGGTAGCCTGCTGTGGTTGGCCCTGGACATCAGACCTTGCTTTTTTTGCTGCAACATGTTTTATTTTGTGGTGTGTTACAGAAGTCCGCCTTCTGCTGCTCAAGACTTCTTTTGATGGACCTAGTATTGAAAGTGACATTTTGTTATGGTCATTCCTTTACAAACATAACCTATACTACAATGGACACTTTACCTGCTTCAGGTGTGTCATCATCATCAGATGTCATGGGAGTGACTGTAGGACGACCAGTACTGCTTTTTTCCAACACTGTAAATCAAGAAACAAATAACATAACTCATGTATTCATGCTATTGTTGATACATCCACCCATTATGCTTATAAACATTAAATCTTTAAAAAATTGGTTTTTTTTATGACTCAAAACATAATGACCTTAAACCAAAAAACCACAACATAAAACAAAAAACAGTGTCCAATAGCCATATGCACTATGGAAAGTGAAACACAGGGAATCATGTACAGGACACAGACATAGGACACAATTACAAATACATACACTAACAAGCCAAAACACACACATCTTCATTTTGTAATGAAAGGAAAAAAATTACAGATGCAATACAGAAATTGCTCTGTGATGTGGCACTCCAAACACACATTACCACAATATGAGCCAACAAAAAAAACCCAAAAAAAACAAAAACAAATAGTAAGTTAACTAAAGGTCCATACACACTTAACGATATAATGAGCGACGTCGCTCATTTTCCCCCTCCTTGAGCGACGTCGCTCATTTTATCGTTAAGTGTGTATGCCGCCAGCGATGACCGATGCGCGGCCCCGCGGGTCGGCAACGATCGTCGCTGTCGGTAGGGCATGCATGAAGGATGTGGACAGTCGTCCACGACCTTCATGCAGGGCTGGCGGGGGCGTGACGTCACTGAGCGATATGAGCGGTCATATCGCTCAGTGCGTACAGGCGGCCGCCGACCGGCCGGCCCGGGAGGGGGAAACGTTAGACGATGTCGCTCACAGAGCGACATCGTCTAATGTGTATGGGCCTTTAGTCTGCAGTGTTGTGTCAGGGTACAAATACAGACTCAAACTGAACAAACAAATAGTGGGTTTGTGTAAAACAATATTACATTCAGTACTAATGAAATTACACATGTAACTGGCTTCAAAGCCACTTTGCATTACTCCAGCCTCTAACATGACAACCACTGTTTTGGCAACATTGCACATGGATAACTGAAGTAGAAAACATAGTCAAACTTTAAAACTGTAAAATGTGCAAAAGTAAAACATTATTGCTGGACAATTCAATGACACACCAAGTCCAAACTACACATGGAAAATGTACTGAAAAAAAAACCCACATGACAAACAATAAAGTAATATGTTACATTGGCTTTTGTAGAAAACATTACCCAAAACAATGTATTTGCTTATGCACACTTGAAGATGGGAGTAATATGTAACATCACATGACACGCATTTTAAAAAAAAAAAAAAAAAAGCCAGAAGTAATGTCATAGAATGTTAAGGCAAATACACATGCTCACCATTCTTCCTGGGCCGATCGCAATCCTGGACATGGGTTGCAGACACTACTTCTGGAGGTATTAATCTCCGCATGGGCTCCTCATAGTCCAGATATCTTGCAATAAAGGGCTGGCCTCCACCGGTTTTTCGAGCCGACTTCGCCTCCTTGGCCATTTTGGACTTGACACGTCGCTTTATGTCACGTGTCCTCCGTCTGCTTGACCACCCCCTCACTATTGACAGCAGCAACAACTTTCGCCCACAACACCGTCTTCTTCCGTGTTGGCACCTTGGCGGACTCAGGCCCAAATAGCTGCCGCTGATACTTCATCAGCTCCCGCACCAATGCCACATTTTCTGCATAACTAAACTTGACATTCCGCCCAGTCTTAGTAGTGGTGCGTGGCTGCGGAGCTCTCTGACTATCACTATCACTGTCACTTGAGGCTGCTGCAGCAACCTCACCCACCTCCTCCACCTCAGTAACCTCACTCTCACTCACCTCCTCCACCTGACCAACCTCCTCCCCCTCACTCACACCCTCCACCTCACTCACCTCAGCCACCTCTGAGTCACACATAATTGTGTGTCTAAACACTTAACACAGAAAAAAGAAAAAACAAACAACACACTCCTCCATTACCACTGCACAACTCAAACACACACGCACACACGCACACACACACACACACACACACACACACACACACACACACAAACACAAACAAACAAACACTGACAAGGGACTATGAAGAAAAAAAACTTGGACAAAAAATTAGACAAAACCAAAAAAAAACAAGACTACAAGAATGACAAGACTACTTTCAAACACAATACTACACTCAGAAATCGCAAACAACACTCCTCACCAAACCAAAAACTCACCAACCTCCACAGCACAACCTCCCTCCTCACCACTAACTAAACCCACAAGGTTTGGGGCGTATTTATATGGTTGCGCACAGACACTCCTACATCTGAAACACAACCAATCACGAACGGGGATGAAAAACGAAACTAAAAGTCAAAATGCGGCCGTGGTTGAAAAATAACCCTGCCGCGTTTAACATAGAAAAAAAACCTGAAAATACTACAAAAACACGTACGCAAACGACAATGACGGCCGTAAATGTGCCAAAAAAAAAACGACTGGCATCAACATCGGAAAACACGAAAACCATAAAGTCGACTGCTTAGTAACTTGGCTTATATAGTTTCAAAAAGTTGCATGAAAATGCACCCGATACAAAACGAGTTTAAACACTACACAAACCGACTCAAACACGAATATTAGTAAATATAGGCCACAGTGCCTATACTTAACTCCCTCTAGTGTCTAGCCCTAATCCTTCCTCCCAGGGCCCTAACCTTAACCCTGAACCCCAATACTCATGTTCGCTGGTTTTGTGAGTGGTGTTGGGATCACATGGCCACCAGCATCCCGAAAATCGGGATGCTGAACGCATCCTCTACTGTCTGTCTCGGTTATATATTCTTCCTCTTCTCCAAGTGGCACTGTTGTTATGTCACCCTCAAGTTTCTCAATGTTTCTGCAATCACAGTGAAACACGCACTGCTTTACTGAATGCATCTATAGAAGGGGGGAACTAAATGTGTAGCTATCTGTCACTCTAGAATACAGAAAAATCAAAGATAGAAGCCTTTTCATTTGGCTGATGATGGATAGCTGTTTAGCACAGCAGGCAAGTTATAGTGCATGTGCAAAATAGGAGAATGGACCAGGAGAGATGCTTTGAAGACTGCATAATGAGTTATTAAGTATCAGAACTCCTTTTATCTAGAAGTCATTTCTGACATACGCAGTGCAACATTTCTAGAACAAAACAAACCTTATATCCCATTACATTATCCCCATTTATTATTCTTACTATATGAATGTAAATAATAAAGAATGTAGTAGGCACTCAGAGGAACTGACCTCTTTTTCCACTTCACTATTCCCCATTTCAAATATTTAGCTGCTTTTAAATACATTTAACTAGAAACAAATAAATGCTTTTCATACAATGAAATATAGAGCTGATGTACAATATACTTATACTGTAGAGTCACAATATAGTTCATTCACTACTTTGAGTGCTGTGAATTCAGGTCTTTTATGATCATGTTTAAATTGCTTGTCCAAGTTATGTGCAGCAAGTAAGAATCTAGTTTTATTCACATGGTATCCGTTACCTTAATTCAACTGTCTGCTTTGCTTTGTAACCTGCTCTCTTCCTTTGTGCAGCCACGGAGCTCTCGCAAATCCAACGTGTTGCCTATATGAAACCATGGAGATCATTCCGAGTTGTTCGCTCGTTGCGATTAGTTGCTTACTGCGCATGCGCAAGGTTCGCAGAGAGCATGCGCTTAGTTATTTTACACAAAAGTTAGGTATTTTACTCACGGCATAACAAAGCTTTTTCATCGCTCTGCTGATCGCAGTGTGATTGACAGGAAGTGGGTGTTTCTGGGCGGAAACTGGCCGTTTTATGGGAGTGTGCAGAAAAACGCAGGCGTTCGAGTTGTAAAACGCAGGAGTGGCTGGAGAAGCAGGGGAGTGGTTGGGCAAATGCTGGGTGTGTTTGTGACATCAAACCAGGAACGAAAAGGACTGAGCTGGTCGCAATGGCTGAGTAAGTCTGGAGCTACTCAGAAACTGCTAAGAAATTTCTATTCGCAATTCTGCTAATCTTTCGTTCGCAATTCTGCTAAGCTAAGATACACTCCCAGAGGGCGGCGGCTTGGCGTGTGCAATGCTGCTAAAATCTGCTAGCGAGCGAACAACTCGGAATCACCCCCCATATGCACAGTTTGACTACTGTACATAGATGCCTACTCCTCAGTGGCTGTCCTGTGGCCTATCACACAAAGATTTAATCTTCCATTATCTCTCTGTGCCACACTGGGGTCCGCTCTGCTCTTGATTTTTGGGGTGGGCTGTGTGGAGAGACACAAACAGGCAGCCAATGATCTGCGGCCTCCTGGAATTTACCCTTCTCTTCCTTCACTTGTGCACATTCCCTACTGGCAACCATAGACCTGTCTCTCCTCTCTCTACCAAACCAAGATGACTATATAAAGGGAACATGTAGCCAGTTTCCAACTCACTCTTTCTTCTTCTGCAAGAGAAGAAACATCTAGAAATGCCTCTAAAGATACTCTCAGCTGTGATCCATGTCCCACCATTAGTAATAAGAAGACATTGTAGATAGTTTGACAGATAGGCCATTGGTTTTGGTTTTAAAAACATTTCTAATGTTTTTTGTTTCAGTTTTTGTTTTGTGTAAACCAGGTTAGAGTTTTGTTTTTGAGTTTCACCAAAATAAAGTCAATTTGTTGAAAAATGCTGAAAACACAAATGATGGTCAAAGTAGAAAGCATTTGAGGAATGGACCTTGGTTCTCTCTCTGATGTCCACTGGGTGCAGATTTTGGCATCCATTAAATACACCACTCCATGTGTTTGGTACCAGCAGGTTTAGCCTTATATTATTCATAGTAAATCATACTCCACTCTTCCTTTTGAAGCTGGGCCTCCGTCTCCCATGCTAATTGTCCAAAACGGTGTGCAGCGGATTCAGGTTTTTGCCATATGCTTTGGGAGTGTACAGCCGTTCTTCCCTTTTGGACCTCAGTCTGGGATGATATTAGGATGACTGCCCCTGTCCATCCCCCATTAAACCTCAGGATTTGTTTATTCGGCCTTGATTTAGAAGAAACACATTCACTAATAATCTATCATTATACTCTATGCCTTACTACTCTGGTGAAAGTTATAGTAGCTAGAACTTGTTTCGCAAGTGTTCTTCCTAACGTTTTCAAATGGAGGTCCTTGGTTAACGATGTCTCCAACCATGAAAGATATGTATGCAAGAATCGCAACTCTATGGACAAGCACCATAAAAAATGGGATAGGTGGTGTCAATCCAGACTGGTCAACCATGTTGATACTCATTTGGATCCTTAATACAGATCTTAGTTGCAGTTATGTGAACAGCAGTCAGGAGACCACCGGTCACAATACCAGCCCCTAAATCCCGCCTGCTCACAATTCCGATGGTCAGCATGCCGACCAACAGGGACTATTCCCACTTCTGGGTGTCCACGACAACCATAGAGTGGGAATAGAACCTGTGGCAAGCGCAGCAAGCCACTGAGCCCGCAAGCGGCTTGTTGCACTCCGCTGGCATTCCGCTGCCGGGGTACCGGCGTCGGTATGCTGCCACGCATACCCAACTCGCAGAACTTATTGCTTTAGTTTTGGTATGTCTCCCACTACCTTCATTTTATTTATTTGTGTCTTTTTGTGCATGTACAGTATGTGCCTCTTTTTACTGCTTTTGTACTATTTTTATGAAATTTATATTTGTATGTTTCTTTTGAGCATAGTACTTGAGCCATCTTGTGCCTTTATTATGGTCATGTTCTCTTTTGGTTATTTATGTAGGATGTCTACAGCCAAGCATTTTGTATTTTTTGTCTGGTTTTGTGATACCCTGTCACAGGGCCCAATTCAGTAAGGATTGCAAATTCTGCTAATTAGCAGAATTTGCAATCCTTCTGAATGCATGACAGGGGTCGCCCATCGCAGGGCAAGGCCGCCCAGCATGCTGACTGTAGCACCCCCTCTTGATGAAGCAGAAATTGCGATTGCCTCGCAATTTCTGCTTCATCACAAAAATTAAGGTTGCCTCCTACTGGCGCAGGAGGCCCACTGCCATCTTTCTGATCGCGGCGGCTGCATGTGACGTGATCACGCCGACACCACGCCCCCCATTTCAATGACTCTGCCCCCCGTTTGGACGACTCTGCCCCCGCAACGCTCAGTTTACGAAACTGATTGACAGGCAGAGGCAATCGCATTTTCTGCGCCCCCCCCCCCCAGAAAATGCCGGTACATGCGCCCGCATCCTTTTGGCAACTTTTGCGTTTTGCGATCCAACCTTAATTAGGCCCACAGTGATGTATTTTTGTTCGTTGTTTGTATTTTATGAATGTTTTTTTTTATTCAATAAAAAAAAAATTACATGCTGCGGGATGTAATGGAGTCCGTGATTACCTCGCACCTCCGGCGTACTCTATTACATCCCACCGATAATTTAAAAAGAAAGATTGAAGGAATTCAGAAAAATACACATACTCCAACAAGATATGAACAGAATATTGTGAGGGCCTTCATGAAATGCCCCACTAGTGTATTTGCACCATTTTGCGAGTGCCAAAGAATATACAGTATTCGCAAAATAAGACTAAGAAGTGGCCATGATTGGCAAAGTTTTACCCCAACAGCAGATCATAGCCAGGGTAATGTGAGGCCATGTACTAGCTGGAGTAATTGTAACTGGATAACTCAGGAATAACAGAAAAATAGAAGATATTGAGATTTACAAAAGCACATCAACAAGTATTTCTTAATATATTCCCTCAATACTTTCTTAGAAAAGTAAGCCAACAATGTCTAAACAACACTGCTATAATTGAATTATCTATTTATCTGCAACTGTCTACTGTAGTCACCTGCTTTCAGATATTGGGGGTCATTCCGAGTTGATCGCTCGCTAGCAGTTTTTAGTAGCCGTGCAAACGCTATGCCGCCGCCCACTGGGAGTGTATTTTAGCTTAGCAGAAGTGCGAACGATTGCATCGCAGAACGGCTACAAAAATATATTGTGCCGTTTCTAAGTAACTTCAGACATACTCAGCGCTTGCGATCACTTCAGACCATTCAGTTCTGGATTTGACGTCACAAACACATGCGTTCGCCCAGCCACGCCTGCGTTTTTCCTAGCATGCCTGAGTTTTTTTGAGCACTCCCTGAAAACGGTCAGTTGACACCCAGAAACGCCCTCTTCATGTCAATCACTCTGCGGCGGCCATTGCGACTGAAAAGCTTCGCTAGACCTTGTGTGAAAATACATCGGCCGTTGTGAAAGTTCGTCGTGCGTGCGCACTGCGCCGCATACTCATGCACAGAAGTGCCAGTTTTTTACTTAATCGCAGTGCAGCGAACATTTTCAGCTAGCAATCAACTCGGAATGACCCCCATTGTCTTTGCTATTTTCAAGTATTACTACTCAGCATTATTGTACAGATAAACTATAGATTTATTGTATATTTTTATCTGTTTATCATTTTGTACTTACATTACTCTGCACCTCTTCCACCATATCAAAGATTAAGGGGTCTATGTATTAATAAGCACGGCACTGCCATAATTAACGGTCAACATTGCAACAGATATTTTTATTTTGAATGAGAATATCCCCGCTGTGTACTAAGTTTAACTCGCAAGGACAGTAGTAGTGATAACCAGGGGCGGCTCTACTATGAAACTAATGAAGCCTAAGCTTCGGGGACGCTAATCCTGGAGGGGCCCATTTTCACCTCTAGTTTTTATGTACTGTATGGTTATAGCTTGTCACCAATAACACCATGATAACCAGGCTTAAGTACAGCATGGCTGCTATTATAGCTTGGAGGCGCGTCGCATAGTGCCGCGGCAGCTGCTGGGAGTTGTAGTCTAGCTCTGTGTTTTATGGTCTGTAATTATTGTGAAACGTGTGTCTGTTTTAAACTACAATTCCCGACAGTCTACAGAACTTCTCTTTGTGACATTCCCAGGAATGGCGGCACTTGAGAGGGCCTGTCGTAGGAAGGAGGCTGGGAGCAATGAAAGGTGCAGACAAACAGTGGCAGTTGCTCAATCATTCCTGGAGATAATTAAATATCAGGTGCTAGAAAGGGGGAGGGATAACAAACAAACAGCAGACAGGGGGGGTGCTTCTCCCTCCCTGGGATCCCCCAGCACACTAAAAATTACCTGTGCAATACCTGAACCTATCTGGCAATAGAATTTCAGAGAAATTGGTCACGTGTTTGCAAAGACGTTTCTAGTGTGCTGGGGGGATACCAGCAATGAAAAGTGAGAATAAGCCTGGGACAAGGAGGCATCTTATAAGGTAATTTTGCTGGCACTGAGTGATGTGTGCTGTCAGGTGTTTATTGAAGAGAGGGGGGAAAGAGAGTGTTGTGAGGTGTTAATGAAAGGATAAGCTGTTAGGTGATTATTGAAGGGGAGAGGAGTGCTATTAGATGTAGACATTAAAGTGGCGTCGAGAAGGGGGGTGCTCTAACCAAATGTGCCCCACAGACTCTCACCCTGTCACTCACCTCATATGCCCTGCGGACTCTTTCACCGTGCCAAGTACCTGACCTGACTCCATAGACACAGGCTGGTGGGAAGGGGCTCACTGTATTTTCAAGGACTACACCCCACCACACCAATCTCTGCCATTTGGGCCTCGAGGTACTTGCAAGGGCAGTAAGGTCCTTAGGACCTTGTTGGATGTTGCTCTATTGTTGCTGGTTAAGAAGGGACCACCATAACAGTTCAAGCTTCAGGGCCCCAAAAATTTGGATCTGCCACTGATGATAATCACTGTCTTTGCAAGTAACATCCCCAGCACAGTGGACCTGATTCATATTTGTATGCCGTGCCGATGTTGTCACCATTGCATAATTATCTGTAAACTGCGCATGCACCACTGCCGCAACACGCTTATGCAGCAATTGATTTGTGATTATGCTCGCAGCGAGGATTCATTTGCAAGTGATTGACCGGAAGTAGCGTAATAGAGGTAATGGGGAGTAGTGGAAAAAACGTGGATGGGTAGGGACCATTTTAGGGACATGTACAGTATAAGTCGCAGACTGCAATCCTGTACACAGGAATCACATCTCCGGTGTCTCAGTTTCAGCGGCCATTCTTAGTTATTATAGACTTAAGCTGGGTACATACTGGGAAGATGTGTCCCCAGCCGATATGTCGGCACAAACGTCCAACATATCGGATCCTGGGTACACATTGAATGATGTAATGAAGGTTGAAGCGACATGTTGCTCCTTCCTTCATTACACATGCTGCAGTTGCTATTATTACACATAACGCAGTCACATTATCGCCTGGTTGGCCATGCAGCAGGGCCGATTGGGTAACATCGATAGCGATTGTGGGCACCAGTGTATCACGCATACACCAGTATGCCCAATATGTCATTCCGAATTGGCCCAAAATTACATATAGTGTGTATCCGGCATTACTTGTGGAGTTTCTGGTTTCTGGATCTGCGTTGATGCTGCAAATGTGTACGCAGTTTCGGGCAGCTGCAAGGGCTCCGGTGTACGTCTTAATACAAATCTTGTCAGCTATAAAATGTTTTCACATTTTCGCATATCCTCTGAATCAAAAATAGCATCTGCAGGAGAATTAGTGTACGACTATGATTCAGGCCCTAAATGTATAGATGGACCCAGGACACCCTATCAAATGCTTTGTTAGCATCACTGCTGATCACTATAGTACTATGTTAATCATTAGCTTGATACGTTTTAATCTAATCTTTAATCAGCACTCTGATATTATGTACGGAGGGGTAAATTTGCTATGGTGGGAGTTTTTTTTTTTTAGAACTGGTGATGTTGCCCATAGCAACCAATCAGACTCTGTATATTATCTTTTAGAAGCAGCTAGATAAATGTTAAATAGGATCTGATTGGTTGCTATGAGCAACATCACCAGTTCTAAAAAAAAAACCTTCCACACACCTTAGTAAATTTACCCCAGAGTGTCTGTCTTCCTTTTATAAGGTTGGTTGGTGCATGATGTACAGAGGGAAAAAGATGCAGGTGCACTATCTCATACTAGCTCAACCTGTAATAACCAGAGGCATTTAGCATAATCCTGGCCAGGGCTATGAGCTTACCCACCGAACCAAGGTAGCTTCTCATAGGGTAAGTCCCTAACACTAACTATAGGGGTTCAGGTCCAGGGGGCAGGACACCCCAAAGCCACCCAGCCAGACAACCCCAGGGCACTGCAAGAGTGATACAAGTAAAGAGTTAAATAGGTAGGAGCAGCTGCTGCTGCATGTGTGAGTAATGTGAAGAGTGAAAAATAATTGTGTGAAAGTGTTACACATATATAAAACAAACTATAAGTGCTATAGTGTATTAAAATAAATGTTAGATTGCGGTGCCCCGGGGGTACCCAGCCATGGCAGGTCCAGGAAGCCCCACGCCCCAGGGAATCCCCCCAATATTGACTGCCATAATAAACAAATGTAGGAGTCTTACCTCAGTGTGCTCATTCCACATATGCAAGCCAGAGTGGTGGGCCCTCTATTAAACCCAACAGATTGTTCAAAATAGAGGCTATTTATCAAACACTATCTATCAGCTGACCCTGTTGTTGAAGCTTGCAGGTGAGATTTTAGGTAATATACAGTAGCTGCAGTAGATGGCGAATTGAGGTAGAGGGGTTTGCCATTATGAAGTATTTGCAGCTTTACTGGATATAACAAAGCAAACGAGACTTCAAAAGTTCCTTGCACATGGGAGAGAATTCTCATTGTTTTAGTGAGACTTTATAGGAAACGTTCTAAATCCAGGACATTTCTGTTAATCATCAAGGAGCTTGATTTAAGCTGTGTACTTAAGGATACACGTGGTTACAGGTCTCTGCTTTGAGACTCCTGATGATCAAGGCCCACCCTGTGAACTCTCTAAACATGCCAAGGTTTACAGTAGCTGTTGCTTCAGTGCCAAGTGTAGACAGGAGCCAGGTGAAAACGAGATAAATGATCATCTTACATTTTACTAATTTTGGCAATCCTATGACCCATAAACAGGAGGATAAGGGTTAGTGCCTTATGCAAGTCATCTTCTAACATGGATTTGTGTTATTATGCCTCCATGAGGCACTGATATTTTTGATACCTGAGGTTATCGTCTTTATGAGTTCTACAAACTTCCAATCAAGCAAATGGAAGATGATGTTACATGTTCTTGAGCCTACTGCTGCCACTATTAGCTGTAATTGAAGGGATTGACAGGGACATCCCCAGCAGGAGTAGATGATGAGCGAAGCAGGTTTTAGGCTGAAGGAGCTTTATCTTTGTCTGTCCACTTCTAGAGCACCTTTGCTGCTTGCCCACTTCTCCATATTCTGAGTGGAAAGTCACGATTGAGGGGACACTGAAAACCACCACAGTGAATTATGTGTAGCAGAAGCAGATACTGTACATCTGAGAGCAGACACCAGAAGCAGCCGCTTCTATCAGTAACCATCAGCTGACGGCAACTGTCCTGTACATATGCAGATACTTGGTCAATGCTGAGGGAAGCATGGTAAAAGGATTTACTGTAGCCAGCAATGCACCAGTGATGGGTGAATTAGGAGGAGAAATCCACCAACTGGTCACCTACTGTACAAAGAAAGTTCTAGGGTCCAACGTACTGCTCACGAATCTCCCAAGGTGGTGTTGTGTGAATGGCGTTTATGCAATCCCAGTCAGCAGGTGTGATGACCTCCTATGCTGTCCTCAGGTAAGACTTGAGACTCCTAGAGTGTCCAGTTGCTGATGGAACCTTAGTGTGGTCTTCAGACCTGATAAATGGGAATCTCAGCAGTACTATGGTGGCATAATGGAGGCTGTATCACATGCTGAAGGATCTTTGCAGGGAGCTTTAGATTGCAGTATCCTTGCATGCAATTATCCTTCATTGATAGGTGTCAACTCAGCGTGCCTCCAGCAAAGACTGCTCAATGTGGGGGAGTCTTCCAAGTTATCTTCCAGTGTTATCTTCCAACACTGGAAGATAACTGCTCAGAAGTGGCCATGTCTTTGGCCTGCCCACTGCAATATTTTTTAATGTTGGTATAGCATCATTCTATTATAAGTACACGCAACACATTCAATTGCCCATACACTTTCAGTACAAAGCATTATAATATGATGTTATTGTAAATCCATACATAAAACTCAGCCTTATAGGTCAAAACCTTCCTGGATATATCATTAAGATTGACTCTATGACAACCTTCATTGAATAAACATGATTAACATTCCCATTTAAGCAACTGGATTCTGTGCCTAATTATCATCTTACCAGTATAGTGACATTATTGTTTCTGAAATCATATAAAAAAAATAAAACCCTTTTTATATCTAGCTTCATCAATTAATCAATTATTTAATTAACACCTACATCCATGAAAGAGTGGAATTACTCCTAATGAATGTGTTATTTATAATGAAACAGCAGAACACATTTCATAGAATTCGATCTCAATATGAATCAGTTTTAATGACGGAGATTCACCTGTTTCAAACTATAGGATTAATAATTTTTTGTAATTAGGTCCAGTAAGCCGGATTTATTATCACTGAGACTTTCATGTTAATAATTTCAGGCATATGTTTTACTTTATTTCACTAATACACATGTACTGTGTAACCAGGGCCGGTTCTACACTTTGTGGCGCCCAGTGCGAAAGTTTCCACTGCCCCCCCCCCCCCCCGCAGCAAAAAATTAGTGCGCGCCAAAAAATAGGGGGGTGGCTTCATAGGTGAGGGGCGTGGCCACCGTTATGCCCCAAGTAGTTGTGCCCCCTGTTGTTTTGCCCCCAGTAGTTGTGCCCCCTGTTGCTTTGCCCCAGTAGTTGTGCCCTCTGTTGCTTTGCCCCCTGTTGCTTTGCCCCAGTAGTTGTGCCCCCTGTTGCTTTGCCCCCAACAGTTGTGCCCTCTGTTGCTGTGCCCCCTGTTGTGTCCTCTGCTGCTGTGCCCCCTGTCGCTGTGCCCCCAATAGTTGTGCCCTCTGCTGCTGTGCCCCCAATAGTTGTGCCCTCTGCTGCTGTGCCTCCTGTTGTGCCTTCTGCTGCTGTGCCTCCTGTTGATGTGCCCCCTGCTGCTGTGCCTCCTGTTGATGTGCCCCCTGCTGCTGTGCCTCCTGTTGATGTGCCCCCTGCTGCTGTGCCTCCTGTTGATGTGCCCCCTGCTGCTGTGCCTCCTGTTGATGTGCCCCCTGCTGCAGTGCCTCCTGTTGATGTGTCCCCTGTTGTGCCCCCTGCTGCTGTGCCTCCTGTTGATGTGCCCCCTGCTGCTGTGCCTCCTGTTGATGTGCCCCCTGCTGCTGTGCCTCCTGTTGATGTGCCCCCTGCTGCTGTGCCTCCTGTTGATGTGCCCCTGCTGCTGTGCCTCGTGTCGATGTGCCCCCTGCTGCTGTGCCTCCTGTTGATGTGCCCCCTGCTGCTGTGCCTCCTGTTGATGTGCCCCCTGCTGCTGTGCCTCCTGTTGATGTGCCCCTGCTGCTGTGCCTCCGGCTGCTGTGCCCCCAGTCAAACACACACAAAAATAAAAAAAATAATACTTACCACTGCCCCGCTCCCAACCGCTGCTGCTGCTCCATCTGGCCGCCGGCTCTTCTCTATGGGAGAGACATCATGACGTCTCTCCCATAGCAGCGCAGCACTGACACTAGAGGACAGACAGACCTCTAGTGTCTGTCCCTGGAGTTGGCTGCAGCGGACTCCCACACAGCCCACGGCGTCTGCTGCAGCCGGGGGAGTGGGGAGCGGGTGCGGGCAGGCGGCGGTGCCTGCGGGGTGACTGCAGCCGCGCCCCCAGGCCGCAGCGCCCCGGGCGCAGGCACTGCTTGCCCGCACCAAGGACCACTCCTGTGTGTAACATATTACATGAAACTGTTCTGCCACATAGCGATATTGTTTGAGTTCATTGTACAACTCATGCGTTGCTTAATAGGGTAAAAGCCCACCTCGATTTCTATGTATCAAGGCTGATACTGTGACAGCCTCTATTATTGGAATATGAATAACATTCCTGTTACCGACTTTTCTTTAGAGTTTCAGTAACACCTTTAGAAGATATAATTATCGCAAACATTGCAGTCACATTATATTAAAAATACCTTCCTACATTAAGTCTTTCTAAGCCATTAATTAATTACAATTATATATTAATATAAAATGCTCTTATGGTTAGGATTGGAACAATTTGTATATTTGGATTTGTGGATTATATAGCAAAGGTTAAAACAACAGTCTATACTTCTGTCAGCTGGTGACAATTGCACCTAGACTCACTGGAAATGAAACCAGAGTTATGGGCAAATCAGCTACACCATGGCTTACATAGCAGCTGTATCCTTTTCTAGGTCATATTATGAATGTGGTTACAAGCACCACACCTAGGCAAGGAGTTTGAATAAGGAATAAAAGACTATTGCTCAGATTTATCAAGCCTTGAAGATTGATAAATTGCACGGTGATAAATTACCAGCCAATCCGCTCCTAACTGCCATGTTCTAGGTTGTGTTTGAAAAATGACAGTTAGGAGCTGACTGGTTGGTACAGATGTAGGTACGCTCATCATTGCTGTAATTTTGCCATGTAAATGTCCTAGTCGTGGCATAACGCCAGCGCAGGTTGCCATAGTATGGCACGGGAAGGCGTACTAAGGCACAAGAATATAATCAGCATGCAATACACAGTTTCACCACTGGGTTGCGATTGCTCCACTAATCAAAACTGCAGTGTTGAAAAAAATCGCAGCGGATGAATACCATACTGTAGTATATGGTACCATAAAATAGCAAGTTCTTACAAACGGTCTAATCACTTTTTGTACAGTACAGTATACAGCTTTACAATTTATTGTACGATACTGTATGATATGCGGGCATCACACATGTATAAATAGAAATAGTGTATACAGACGGAAACTTACGCGTTAAAGCAATTGTCCATTGGCATTAGGGTTATGTGAGCGTCCAAGTCCCTTAGACAATATAGCATAAACAAAACCAATTGAAAGGGAACACTGCTTATATTTACACAAGTTTGCATCTGTATCACCAGCTAGGTGTCATGGCCTAGCGGTGAGGTGTACCGGGCCTGATGCACATGGTCTCGGGTTTGATTCCCAAAAAGAGCGCATGCCATTTTTTTCTTTACACTTTATTTTTTTTATTATTTTTACATTCATACATTTAAGTACCTTACATTCAACAGAATTATGAGCACTGGAAAAGATCAGTTTTTTATTACAAACTGGCCGAGCGTCTGCAACGCAAAATGTAAAGCACTTCATATAAGCACTTACTTACTGTTTAATGTACATATCCTGTATACAGTACGTGGGGATGGGTCTAGCAAGCAAAGTTACAAATAATGATTATCACTGTGCAAAATGATTACTCTCCAAGGCTTAATAAATCTTTGTATACATTGGAATGCATTTGTGCCCCACATATTGTACGAAAAAGGTGCACACATGAAAAAGTGTGTTTATGCTGATATTCAGTGGTACTTGCGCCAATTTGGATTACTGTGGGTATGCGCGCACTTGATACCCACAGTATCCAATTTTAAAAAAAATGGTCACGGGGTTGGAAACCCCCCTGTAAAAATCCTGTGTCTGCTCCAGTTTTCGCTGCAGCAAGACCCTGCTCTTTCCAATATATAACTCTCAGAAGCATATTTAATTACCTATGAATTTATCAAATATCTCAACCCATAGGTTTTTTACTTTGTTTGGCCACTCAATTTCTTTTGAGCACCTGCAGAGCAAGTCCAATTTATCCTAAAATCTTTATTTTTAGGAAAAAATTTAAGAACTTGCCTCTGAATACCTAATTCCCCCTCCCCCATTGCTAATTAAGCAATTGGACATTTTCAATTAGGGGTTCAGTTTGGGGTGCTGAGGATTGAATTTGAGAACCTGTGATAAGTACTTATTTTACTTTCTCCTAAATCCCATATTATGCTTCCCCACCCTGAATTTAAAGACAAGTTTGCTCATCTGCAAGTGGAACAATTCCGCCAACAGCATCAATACAAATTTTACCCCACATAGATTACAGGTCCTCTGTTATCATCTTCAAAATGCAATTACCAACATGCTCATTAGCAAAGAAGCCGGCACACCAAAATTGTTGTCAAGCAGTTGTAGCAGTAGTGGATGACAGTGAAGTAGCAGGCGAGTAGACCTTTTACAGTGAGAAATTATAATAGGGCATAAAATAAACAATTGTAAACACTAAGGGTGCATACACACGGTGAGATTCGGACTTATCCGATTCTCACCGTGCGACAGGGGGCCGGGTCGGCACTTAGCCAGTATCGCAAGCACATAATGAGTGTGCTTGCGATGCTAGCTATGTGCGATGTCAATCCTGACTATCTCTTCTATAGAGATAGCCAGGATTGACTTGCCTGCACAGCCTATTTTTTCTGCCGATGCCGACCGCGCGGGGCCGCGCATCGGCATCGGATCGGGATCGCAAGGTGACTGTCACCTTGCGATCTGCACTATCTTTTCTTCCGATTCTGACTATATAGTCAGAATCGGAAGAAAATATCTTACCGTGTGTACACACCTTAAGCCAAAGTAAATCTTATTAAATATGTTACATGATCTTCTGACAGTATCTCTAGCGTACAGTTGTGATGGCTGCAGATATTACCACACATAACAAGCAGTCACATACAATACAGTAGGTTTGTGATAAGAATCTTTGCCCAAGATAATAATCCTGAAAAGGAGATTGGTACTAAATGCACATATTCATGTTTCTACCTAAGTAATTGTAACATAACGTTATCAGTGTCATCCAGTTTGTTTGCTGCTGTTTTATGTTAATGGTATGTTCTAATATACATACACTTCATTTAAATAAACAAAGCTGAGGTATTTTAAAACATATGACACAGTGATCGTGCAAATGCAGGTAAAAGTGTAAGATACGTAGTAGCGGGATCAGTACTAAATCCCGCTGGTCGAAATAACGACGCCGGAATCCCAACCACACAATCCCGACAGGGGTGGCGAGTGGAACGCGGCCCCTTGCGGGCTCGCTTCGCTCGCCACGCTGCGGGCACGGTGCCTCGCTACGCACGGCACACTATTATATTCTCCCTCTATGGGTTTCGTGGACACCCACGGAGGGAGAATATGTCGGGATTGTGCTGGTCGGGATTCCGGCATCGGTATTTCGACCACCGGGATCCCGTCCAGCGGGATCTTGACCACCTCCCGTAGTAGCAATGTCTCTAACATATACATACATACCAAGGTAAATTGTAATATTGTTTTTAACATCATGTGACGTAATTTTTCTTAATGAATGCTTACCAAATCACTTGTATTTTCAGTAGAGATGAGCGGGTTCGGTTACCTGAGAACCGACCCCCCCCCCCCCCCCCCCTCCCCCCTTCCCCCTGAACTTCACTACCCGAACCCGGATCCGATATCAGGCTCGGGTTTTTCTGCATCACTTGGAAACCAGAACAAGGCAAAACATCATCATCCCGCTGTCGGATTCTCACAGGTCCTGGATTCCATATAAGCGTCGCCGCCATTTTCACTCTGGCATTGGAGAGTGTAGAGAGAGGACGTGTCTCCATCCTCAGTGTCCTGAATCAGTCCAGTGGTGGTGTCTTGTGTTGTATCAGTCCAGTCACAGTGGTGGTGTCCTCTGCTGCCATATGTCCAGTGCTGCTGTATAAGTCAAGTCCATTGTAGTGGTGCTATGTTGTCCTGCATCAGTCCAGTGGTGGTGTCCCTGTGCTGCTGTATATGTCCAGTGACTGCCGCATATGTCCAGTGATACTGCCGTATATGTCCAGTGGTACTGCCGTATAAATCCAGTGAGACTGCTGTATATGTCCAGTGGTACTACCATATAATTCCAGTGGTACTGGCGTATAAATCCAGTCTCGTGGTACTGCCGTATATGTCCAGTGATACTGCCATATATGTCCAGTGATACTGCCGTATATGTGCAGTGGTACTGCCGTATAATTCCAGTGATACTGTTGTATAATTCCAGTGATACAGCTGTATAATTCCAGTGGTACTGGCATATAATTCCAGCGGTACTGACGTATAAATCCAGTCCAGTGATACTGTCGTATATGTCTAGTGGTACTGCCGTATAAATCCAATACTACTGTCGTATAAATACAGTCCAGTGATATTGCCGTATATGTCCAGTGATACAGCCGTATATGTCCAGTGGTACTGCCATATAATTCCAGTGAGACTGCCGTATATGTCCAGTGGATGTCCAGTGGTACTGCCGTATAAATCCAGTCCAGTGACACAGCCGTATATTTCCAGTGATACTGCCATATATGTCCAGCGGTACTGCCGTATAAATCCAGCGATACTGACGTATATGTCCAGTAATACTGCTGTATATGTCCAGTGATACTGCTGTATATGTCCACAGGTACTGCCATATAAATCCAGTGGTACTGGTGTATAAATCCAGTCCAGTGATACTGCCTTATATGTGCAGTGGTACTGCCGTATACATCCAGTGATACTGCCGTATATGTCCACTGGTACTGCCGTATAATATAAATCCAGTGGTACTGGCGTATAAATCCAGTCCAGTGATACTGCCGTATATGTCCAGTGGTACTGCCGTATAATTCCAGTGATACTGCCATATAATTCCAGTGGTATTGGTGTATAAGTCCAGTGATACTGCCGTATAAATCCAGTCCAGTGGTGCTGCCATATAAATTCAGTGGTGCTGTACTGTGCTATAAATAATTTACTCCAAATAAAGGGGTTATTAATATTTAATCCAAATTTTTTTCACAGGGTTTGCCCTATGTGGTGTATAGGTACGCTCTCCTGTACCGCATATTGTTATATAACTCCAGAAAAGTAATGGAGAACAAAAATTTGGAGGATAAAATAGGGAAAGATCAAGAACCACTTCCTCCTAGTGCTGAATCTACTGCCACTAGTTATGACATAGACGATGAAATGCCATCAACGTTGTCTGCCAAGGCCAATGCCCAATGTGATAGTAGAAGGCATGTCAAAAGTAAAAACCCAAAGTTCAGTAAAATGACCCAGAAAAATAAATTGAAATGGTCTGAGGAGAAACGTAAACTTGCCAATATGCCATTTACGACGCGGAGTGGCAAGGTACGGCTGAGGCCCTGTCCTATGTTCATGACTAGTGGTTCAGCTTCACATGATGATGGAAGCCCTCATCCTTCCGCAAGAAAAAGGATAAGAGTAAAGCTGGCAAAAGCACAGCAAAGAACTGTGCATTCTAAGATGGTATCACAAATCCCCAGGGAGAGTCCAAGTGTGTCGGCGGTTGCAATGCCTGACCTTCCCAACACTGGACGGGAAGAGGTGGCTCCTACCACCATTTGCACACCCTCTGCAAGTGCTGGAAGTAGCATGCACAGTCCAGTTTCTGATATTCAAATTGAAGATGTTACTGTTGAAGTACACCAGGATGAGGATATGGGTGTTGCTTGCGCTGAGGAGGAACTTGACGAGGAGGATTCTGATGATGGTGTGGTTTGTTTAAATCAGGCACCGGGGGAGACACCTGTTGTCCGTGGGATGAATAAGCCCTTTGTGATGCCTGGACAAAATACCAAAAAAGCCACCTCTTCGGTGTGGAATTATTTCTCCACAAATCCGGACAACAGGTGTCAAGACGTGTGCTGCCTCTGTCAATCTGTAATAAGTAGGGGTAAGGACGTTAACCATCTAGGAACATTCTCCCTTATACGTCATCTGCTTCGCATTCATCAGCAGTCAGTGTCAAGTTGTGAAACTTTGGGTAAGAGCGTAATCAGTCCACTGACACCTAAATCCCTTCTTCCTCTTGTACCCAAGCTCCTGCAAGCCACACCACCAACTCCCTCAACGTCAACTTCCTCCTCAGTCAGGAACATCAGTAGTCCTGCAGGCCATGTCACTAGCAAGACTGAGGAGTCCTCTCCTAACCGGGGTTCCTCCAGAGGATCCTTGTGTGGCACGCCAACTGCTGCTGTTGTTGCTGCTGGGAGTCTATCGTCATCCCAGAGGGGAAGTCAGAAGACCACTTGTACTACTTCCAGTAAGCAATTGACTGTCCAACAGTCCCTTGTGCGGAAGATGCAATATGACAGCAGTCATCTTGTTGCAAAGCGGATAACTGAGGTCTTGACAGCTATGTTGGTGTTAGACGTGCGTCCGGTATCCGCCATTAGTTCAGTGGGACTTAGAGAATTGATGGAGGTAGTGTCTCCCCTGTACCAAATCCCATCTAGGTTGCACTTCACTAGGTATGTGATACCGAGAATGTACAGAGACGTCAGAAAAAGCATCCTCAGTGTCCTAAAAAATGCGGTTGTACCCACAGTCCACTTAACCATGGACATGTGGACAAGTGGAACAGGGCAGACAAAGGACTATATGACTGTGACAGCCCACTGGGTAGATGTATTTCCTCCTGCAGCAACAATAGCAGCGACACCAGTAACAGCATCTCGCAAATGCCAACTCATTCCTAGGCTGGCTACGCTATGTACCACCGCTTTCCGTAAGAGGCACACCGCTGACAACCTCTTATGGAAACTGAGGGACATCATGCACAATGGCTTACCCCAATTAGACTCTCCTGGGGATTTGTGATTTCGGACAACGCCACCAATATTGGGGTCAGGGTCAGAACTGAGCATGCTCCGGTGCCGCAGTTCGCCGGTGCATGCCAGATGTCCGAAGGCCGTCGGACCACTACGATTGCCTCTGCCTAATTGACAGGCAGAGGCGGTCGCTGGGCGGGGGGCGGAACGGCGGCATTTGGCCGGCATTTCGTGGGCACGGTCTGGCCAACGCAGGCATGGCCAGACCAAACAGGGGATGGGCCACTGCAGCTGCGTGACATCACATGCAACCGATGCGGGCCGGGGAGCGACGAGTAGCTCCCGGCCAGCACTCTAAAGCTGCGCTAGCCGGGAGCTACTTTTTAAGTGCAAAAGCAGCGCCGCTGGGCGATGCTTGTGCACTTCTGCGGGGGAGCGGCAGTGACATGCGGGGTGGGATAGCCCTGTGCTGGGCATCCCCCCGCATATCTATGCTCACGATCATAGCACAGCTACGATCAACTCGGAATGACCCCCAGTGTGCGTGCTTTACATCTGGGCAAATTCCAGCACGTCCCATGTTTTGCACATACAATTAATTTTGTGGTGCAGTTTTTTTTTTTTAAATGACAGGAGCGTGCAGGAGATGCTGTCGGTGGCCCGAAAAATTGCAGGCCACTTTCGGCATTCAGCCACCGCGTGACAAAGACAGGAGCGCCAGCAAACACTCCTGAACCTGCCCTGCCATCATCTGAAGCAAGAGGTGGTAACGATTTGGAATTCAACACTCTATATGCTTCAGAGGATGGAGGAGCAGCAAAAGGCCATTCAAGCCTATACATCCACCTATGATATAGTCAAAGGAGGTGGAATGCACCTGACTCAAGTGCAGTGGAGAATGTTTTCCATCTTGTGCAAGGTTCTCCAACCCTTCGAACTTGCCACACGTGAAGTCAGTTCAGATACTGCCAGCTTCAGTCAGATAATTTCCCTTATTAGGCTTTTGCAGAAGCAGCTGGAGAAATTGGAGGATGAGCTAAGACGGAGTGATTCTGCAAAGTATGTGGGACTTGTGGATGGAGCCCTTCATTCGCTTTGCCAGGATTCAAGGGTGGTCAATCTGTTGACATCAGAGCACTACATTTTGCCCACCGTGCTCGATCCTAGGTTTAAAGCCTATGTTGTATCTCTCTTTCTGGCAGACACAAGTCTGCAGAGGTTCAAAAACCTGCTGGTGAGAAAATCGTCAACTCAAGCCGAACGTGACCTTTCGACATAAGGGGACTAGTGACACATGTCACAGTCTTACCTGTGCGCCACTGACCACCTGCTCATTTTGACGTGAAAGCCCATCAGCATTTCTGTGCTGCACACCCTTCCTATGCTGAATAGTGAAATTGAATTGTTGGAGCACCAGACTCCATCTTAGGAGTTTGCCATTATCTCCGGAAACTCTGTTCAACCAAACGAGTGGATTGTTGTCTGTGATTATGGTGAAGTCTCGTCCATACAGATATGGCTGTAGTTTTTGGAGAGACCATACAATGGCTAAACATTCCTTTTCAATGGTGGCATAAGCTGCTTCCCGGGGAAGTAATTTCTTGCTTAAGAAAAAGACCAGATGCTCTTCCCCCTGTTCATTGACCTGACTGAGTACAGCACCTAAACCGTAGTTAGAGGCTTTCAGTCTGTACAATAAACCTCCTTTTAAAATCTGGGGCCTGCAGCACAGTTGACTGGGCTAATGCAGATTTAAAGCTACAAAGGCCTTCTCACAGTCCTCTGTCCAGTTAACCACTTGGGGCAATTTCTTTTTCAAATCTGTCAGGTGAAATATGTGTTTTGTGATGGGAACACTCACCTCCATACACAACCTCTGTGAATAAACACTGTATGTGATGCCCTAGGCAAGATTTTGGCTGGTGACCCCTAGCACCACCGCTGGTTCCGCCTCTGACCTTGCACCTCTTTCCCAGCACCATCACCCCTCATCCATAGCAGTCCTTATTTTGGGGTTTGTAGTGTACCCCCTATATTTTAAATAGGAACAGTTCGCACATTTGGCGCACATCCCAAAAAGGGGTGTGTTTTTGCTGGCAAGGGGCATGGCCACACAATAGTAACCCCAATTCCAATTATGTCACACAGTACTGCAACTTTATTCACATATGATCATGCGATAGTGTCCATAATTCCATATTACATCCCACAGTAGTATCACTTAACCTGATAAACGTTAATCCTCACAGTAGAGCCCCTTATTCACATTACATCACACTGAATTGATCCTTATTCACATTACAACACACCCTATTGCTCTTTATTCACATTAGACGACACAGTAGTGCCCTTTCTATACGCAACGCCACATATTAGAGCACCTTATACACATAATGCCACACATTAATGCCCCTTACACATATGTTGCACATTATTAATGCATTTTTACATGACACACATAATGCTCCATACACATATTCCGAACACTTCTGCACAACCAACCTACTCACATGCACACAGCACTCACACTGCCACTAACACTGTGACCTCTGCCTCTGCTTGAATACAGATGTGTCCTCATAAATCTTGCCTCAATGCTAACATTGGGCACTTTTTTTAATGAAAATTCATCTTTTTTGCATTGCTATGTGGCTAGGATGCACAAGCCGCTTCTGACGATTAAAATGATATGCCTACTTTAGCATGCCTACTTACTGTGTGAGACATATGAAATGCTACACACAGAATATAGGCATGCCACATATCATTTTAATCAGCAAAAGCTGCTGATGCCCCTAGGCATATCAAATACCCTAGGCAATTGCCTAGGTTGCCTATGCCTGTGGCCGGCTCTGAGTCGAAATCCTGGTGCTGGAATCCGGACCGGCGGCCAGAAGACAGGATCCCCAACATCACTCAAAAGGCAGATGCTGGAATATTGAAAGTATACAGCTTGATCGTAAGTATGCCAGGGACTGTTAGAGTTAGGCCGGGGGATAGTTAGGTTTATGCACTAGGGGGTGGGTTAGGGTTAGACTGGGGGAGGGGAGGGTTATTGTTAGGGGGCGTTAGGCTATGGGGGAGAAGGTTAGAGTTAGACTGCAGGCAGGAAAGGTTAGGATTAATTATCGAGCAGGGAGGGTTAAGGTTAGGGGGTACAGGGAGAGGGTAAGTATGCTTACCAAACCGCTTTCGGGATTCTTAGCATCGGGATGCCACTGTCAGTCTTGTGACCACCGGCATCCCAACCGCCGGCCATCTGTATGTATTCCGTGCAGTGATAGAACTTACCTGCTCCTTAAAACTTTCACCTTAAGCAACCAGATGACCACACCGCCAACTTCTGCTCCCACATTGCCACCGAGGTGTGGTGTGCGCACACGTGCTAGCACATATTAAGGCAGGGGTGGGGAACCTCCGGCCCACAGGCCGTATAAGGCCTGCAAAGCCGTTTGTTCCGGGCCACGCGCTGTTATTTGTCAGTGAGACACGCCACCGCTCAGTCCGGCGGCGTGTCTCAGCTGTCAGGGCAGGGAGGAGAGTGCAGCTATGTCCGGCGGCAGCGGCAGGTAGGATCTCAAACCAGTTGCTGGTTCGTGAGCCAATCAGAGCTCGCGGACTGGCAGCCAATCAGGAGTTGCCGCTGCCAGTCCATGAGCTCTGATTGGCTCACGAACTGGTGTCTGGTTTGAGGTCCTACATGCTGCCTGATGTAGCCGCGCTCTCCTCCCTGCCCTGACTCCTGACAGATGAGACACGCCGACGCCAGATGGAGCAGCAGCTGGACGGAACAGCAGCAGCGGTGAGCAGCACAGTGGGGTGGGGGGGGCATGTGTGGGGGCATTTTTGTATCAGGCACTGTGGGGGCAATGTGTATCCGGCACTGTGGGGGCAATGTGTATCTGGCACTGTGTGGGCATTTGTGTATCTGGCACTGTGGGGTCATTTGTGTATCTGGCACTGTGAGGCATTTGTGTATCTGGCACTGTGGGGGCATTTGTGTATTTGGCACTGTGGGGGCATTTGTGTATCTGGCACTGTGGGGGCATTTGTGTATCTGGAACTGTGGGGGCATTTGTGTATCTGGCACTGCACTGGCATATGTGTATATAGCGCTGCACTATTGGGGGCATATGTTTATCACATCCCATTTTAATTGGCCACACCCATTTTTTGGTGCGCGCGCCCTCAGTACCTCTAAGGGGTATAACTACTGGGGGCATAACTACTGGGGTGCAGGGTCATTTTTAAGTTGATATTTTTTTTTTGGCCCCCAAAGGATTTTATAAATATCCAAATGGCCCTTGGTAGAAAAAAGGTTCCCCACCCCTGTATTAAGGGATGGATAGGGGTAAAGATGTAGACTCCCAATCTGAAAAAAAAAGAAAGCTTGAAAAAGTTGTCAGAATGCTTTGTTTTTTTCTCATGTGTATTGCATTGCTGGATGTAATTGCCTGTCATGTTGTACAACTGAGTGACTTGCTGTGTACCTTTTAAAACATATTTAGCTCTTAACTCAGTAACTATTTTCATCCAAGTTGTCATCATCGAATGTGCTTGACAAGTCTTGCATATTATTGGCTGCACACATACATTTTGCAGTGCACCGTGAATTGTCTAGTGGGTTCCTATTACGAGGAATTGCCAGCAAACTCTGCATTTAGAAAAGTAAAAATAATAATTTCATTTTCAATCATGTGACTGTAATAATAGCATGACTGTTCTCCTTTACTTCAAATGCTAACCTCATTGTGCAGAGCCGCAATGCTTTGGCAATGTTTTAAGAATTTCAGCAAAGACTATAGAGTTTAATTAGCTGTCAAAAACATGGAGAACATAGTGAACAATTTCACTACCTTTTGTTTCTTAATTGCTGCCTTCGCTGCAGGGATACGGTTCTTAGTGAGCCAGGCTTTCTGAAATACCTCGTCAGTGAAGTCCATGTTTTTAATTTTTTTCCAATAAAATAATTTACAGATTAATAGCAACTAGTCTAGTACACCTTCTAATGCAGCCAGTCTTATGGTGCATACACACGGAGTGATTTTGACAATGAGCGATTTTGACTGAGCGATTTACCTTGAGCTGGCAATAGGCTATTTTGACTATCTGTACCAGCGATTTTGACTAACTGTGCTAGAGATTTTGTCTATAGGCGATTTTGATTAACTCATTTAAATAGGGGGATGCTTTTACTTCTCCAGCGACCTAGTTAAAATTGCCTTGTCTGCACAGTCTATTTTTCCGAGCGATAACGACCTGGCGGGGACGCGCATCGCTGTCGCTCACTGTGTACACACTGAGCGATATGCACTAACTTTCTTAGTGATTTTGACTATATAGTCAAACTTTCTGTCATATTGCTCCGTGTGTACACATCTTTAGGGCTTGAGTCTGAGTCGAAAGCAGCAGCGATGTCGGACTGAGTGGAGCAATGTTTATTGTCCGTGAATGTGTCACGATTTTGTTCATACAGAGTCGCAGATCAAATCTGGACACACCGTAGCAGAAATGTGAAGAACGTTCCTTGACGGTGACTGAGAGGTAGCAGTGCGGTGGGTAAAAAGATGCACAGAGATGTTATAGGGTCTGAGTTGCCGGAGGTCTGGGATTTCGTCCTGAAAGCATTTTTGTAACAACCAGACAATACGGAGAGCATTTTAGTGACTACCATATAATACAGCCAGACAATACAGAGAGCACTGCAGTGACTGCCATATAATACAGAGACCACCATATAATGCAGAGCATTGCAATGCTTACCATATAATGCAGATAGATGCAGTGCCCACCATATAATGCAAAGAGTATTGCAGTAACTGCCATATTATAGCGACCGTTGCAATATAAGCCATACAGAATTATACAGAGAGCATTACAAACCCAATACAGAACCGCCTGCCTTCTGCCTATAGTTACAGACACATATATACAGAGTACACAGACACATATACAGAGTTACACAGACACATATGTAGAGTTACTCAGACACATATAGTTATACAGACACATATAACACAGACACAATATAACTTAATGTTCCTTATAACTTACAGTTTGCAAGTTGTTATTGAATGAGGACTGTGGTAGATCCATCAGTCCTATCTCCCATGTTATACTTCAGAAATCAAGGCTGTATTCTTTGCTGGGATGCACCGCCCCTTGCTGGGACACTCCCACCTCCTTCCCCTCATCCTTTCTAATCATCGACGATGGCCCATTGAAGGATGAGGACCTGGGACCCATGTCCACAGAGCCCTCCTTTCTAAGAAATACCATTCTGTCTGCAAGCAGCTGCGCCCTTCTCGTCTGGTAAGCGGAGCTTCTTCCAGCCTTAGTTCCTGGCTAGGATGGGAGGTAAGAGTAGGGGATGAATTGGACTTTAGGTGGAGCTGAACTGGCCAAGCCGGACAGCACATAACTTCCAAGGGGAGCAGGAGAGAAATGGTCAGATAAGCGGCAGCTGCGACTAATAAGATTTTCAGCTGTCCCCGGCATTTGATGATTTATGTGGTGGCCGTGACCTGGGCTGGAAGCTGGCTGGGACAATGGAAGAGACAGGGCTGGAGCCCGGAGGGGACTGACCTCATTGTCACTGGCAGTTCCTCCCATGACTGGCCGACTTGCATACGTTTGAGCCAGTTTGCTCATGGTTGCACTAACTCAGTTATGTTGGAATTTAAATGGATACAGATGAACATTTTTGCAATGCAAAATCTCAAATGCAAACAGTGAACTCTGAACTCAGTATTAGCTGTTCATAAATTATTATTTTTTAAAATAAAAATAGACTATAAAATGTAGGCATTAAACATTAGACATATATTTTAATATTTGAATTGCTAACTGTATTAGTTTCAAAAGGTAAATTGAACATGTACGCTGGAGATATTTTATTACCTTTAACGGCGGACGGTGAACCTTGAACATGAGCAGCGAACCATAACTGCAATCTGTGAACGTGGGCTGCAAGTTTAATAAGGCTAAGTTGATTCTGTATAAGTTGAGTGAGCTGCAAATTTGTTCAAAGTAGTTAACATTTGAAAAGTTCTCTAATAGAGAAACATTCTACTAAGCTGTTTGTTGCTATGGAGCTCAGCGTGGATTCATGTACTATGGGCCTACTTCAGCATGGAAGGCTGCTCCGACAGCATTCGCATGCTGAAGCCCTGTGCGTGCGCACACAGTGAGATGCGACGACATCTCAAATGTGCGAATGCCTCTGCTTGATTGACAGGCAGAGGCATTCGTGGGGCAGGAGGGGGTGTTGCACTGGCATTTTGGGGGTGGCGTTGGGGCATTGAAGGGGCGGGGCCTGGACAACGCTGGCATGCCCAGACCATCTGTGAGGCGGGCTGCGGCAGCTGCATGACATCACACATGGCGGACCGCTGTCTGCCTTAGCAGCTAGGCTGCGTAGGCAGGAGGCCACCCTAAACATGCAAGAGCATCACCGTCTTGCGATGCACTCCCGTGTTTGCGGGGGCAGGGGGGGGGCAGGACCCGACATGGGAGGCGGACTTGCCCTGTGCTAGGCGCCCCCTTGCATGTCAGAGTAAAGGGTAGATGTGCGATTTTTCGCACATCTACAACCCATGCTGAATTAAGCTCTAATGTATATCTCAGGATTTCCTTCATCTGGATGTCCAGAGTGGTGAAAGACGGGTCACAAAAGTGATTTGGGAAATGGTGGGGTTGGGTGGATGTAGGAATTATAACACAAATGTTGAGTCATAAAATTACCATACTCTGATTGCACATCCTATTTAGGAGTTGATTCGATTAGCTGTGAGGTGGTTCGCTACATGGCTACTTACATGACTTTGCATGACTGAAGCTTGTAAAGACACACTTATGCAGCACTTCAGAATCCTGTGATGATTGACTCACAGACCACTGTACAGGTACCCAAGGGTTCCTTCTAATAGCCCATGTGCTTACCTTGATACTCTAGTGCAACCGCACTTGTGAGTACATTACCTCCGCACCTCTCCTTTCAGAGAATATACAGGATGTACACTTCATCTTCTGTGTTGATGTGAGCAAATGTGAGAATTTTTTTTCTAAACTAACCTCAGACTAAAAATGTATTTTAAACATTTGTAAGAGAAAGGATTATTAATGGCAAATCAATGTGAGTACAGCACGTAATAACTGCTTACAAGTCACTGGAGAAATTTAATATAACACTGTACTAGTGTCATCAAATGGATGTAACAATGAGAAAATTATTGTTACATGTTAGATTTTATTTTCCCAGACTAGAGCTTTTATATTGATGATTTTGCAATGGGGCTTATTGTCTTATTTATGTCTTAAAGCTTGTTTTGTATCTTTCATGGGAGGAGGATTTTTAATTAACAAGATTACACACATGACTATACATTTTATATAAGCAAAAAATCCTAAATTACAATATTATTGATTTATAAAGTTCCAACACTTTCCACAGAACTGTGCAAGCATCAACACATAGGGGGGTCATTCCGAGTTGATCGCTCGCTAGCAGTTTTTAGCAGCCGTGCTAACGCATTGTTGCCGCCCACCGGGGAGTGTATTTTCGCTTTGCAGAAGTGCGAACGCCTGTGCAGCAGAGCGCCTGCAAAAACATTTTGTGCAAAAGAAGACCAGCCCTGTAGTTACTTATCCTGTGCGATGATTCTAACGTTGGTGGGTTGGCTTTTGACGTCACACACCCGCCCAGCATTCGGACAGCAACGCCTGTGTTTTCCCTGGCACGCCTGCATTTTTCTAAGCATCCCTGAAAACGGTCAGTTGACACCCAGAAACGCCCCCTTCCTGTCAATCTTCTTGCGGCCGCTAGTGCGAATGAAAACATTGCTAGAACCTGTGCAAAACCACAAAGGCCTTTGTACCCGTACGTCGCGCCTGCACATTGCAGTGCATATGCATGCGCAGAAATGCCAATTTTTAGCCTGATCGCTACGCTGTGAACAACGGCAGCTAGCGATCAACTCTGAATGACCCCCATAGCAAAGAAGTAAAAGAAACTGTAAAGCAGTGAACATATTGAACATTACGGGCACAATGAGCTTAATGCAGGGTTATTTCAGCCACTTTGCTTAATACATTTCATAAGTTACACAACCCACCCACGAAAGGAACTAGACAAGGCAGCCATTTTGGGCTAACAAACATTGATCATAATAATCATAATAATAATATGAATATTATCTACCTCCCATATCTCCCTCAATAGCATTGGGATTACTAGGTACAAACAGGTGTAGCTAGGTGCCATGGTGCCCGGAGCAAGGGTAAGTTTTGGCGCCCCCTCCCATGTACTGAATTGGGGGCATGTTACATTTCAAAAGAAAAAAAATGAGTTTTATGGTAAGAACTTACCCTTGTTAAAACTCTTTCTGCGAGGTACACTGGGCTCCACAAGCCTGGACAATGGGGTGTAGAGTAGGATCTTGATCCGAGGCACCAACAGGCTCAAAGCTTTGACTGTTCCCAGAATGCACAGCGCCGCCTCCTATATCACCCCGCCTCCCAGCACAGGAGCTCAGTTTAGTTAACCAGCCCAATGTAGTAGCAGGAAAAGAGACGACAACGGTTAGTAGCCACATACACCACACTCTCACGACAAGAGAAGTGTCAGCGGCTAATGCCATATCAACCCAAAGAAGCTAAGTGCGTCAGGGTGGGCGCCTTGTGGAGCCCAGTGTACCTCGCAGAAAGAGTTTTAACAAGGGTAAGTTCTTACCATATAACTCGTTTTCTGCTGCGGGGTACACTGGGCTCCACAAGTCTGGACAATGGGGATGTCCTAAAGCAGTTCCTTATGGGAGGGGACGCACTGTAGCGGGCACAAGAACCCGGCGTCCAAAGGAAGCATCCTGGGAAGCGGCAGTATCGAAGGCATAGAACCTTATGAACGTGTTCCTGGAGGACCACGTAGCCGCCTTGCACAATTGATCAAGGGTCGCACCACGTTGGGCCGCCCAAGAAGGTCCAACAGACCGAGTAGAATGGGACGTAATGTGAACAGGAGCTGACAGACCAGCCTTCACATAAGCATGCGCAATCACCATTCTAATCCACCTGGCCAGGGTCTGCTTGTGAGCAGGCCAGCCACGTTTGTGAAATCAAAACAAAGAGAGAATCAGACTTTCGAATAGAAGCAGTTCTCTTCACATAGATACGGAGAGCCCGTACCACATCCAAAGACCGCTCTTGGGAGACTAATCAGGAGAAACAAAAGCTGGAACCACAATCTCCTGATTAAGGTGGAACGAAGAAACCACCTTAGGTAAATATCCGGGACGAGTCCTAAGAACCGCCCGGTCACGGTGAAAAATCAGATATGGGGAACTACAAGACAAGGCACCCAAATCCGACACTCTTCTAGCAGAGGCAATAGCCAGCAAGAACACCACCTTAAGGGAAAGCCACTTAAGGACAGCTGAACCAAGAGGTTCAAATGGAGGCTCCTGCAATGCCTCCAAAACCACCGACAAGTCCCAAGGAGCCACAGGCGGGACATAGGGAGGATGTATACGCAAAACACCCTGAGTGAAAGTATGAACATCAGGTAAAGTCGCAATTTTTCTCTGAAACCACACCGACAAGGCAGAAATATGAACCTTGAGGGAGGCCAGACGCAGGCCTAAATCTAGGCCCTGCTGTAGAAAAGCCAAAAGTTTGGCTGTACTAAACTTGGAAGCGTCATAATGGTTAGATGCATACCAAACAAAGTAGGAATGCCAGACCCGATGGTAAATCCGAGCAGAGGCCGGTTTCCGGACCCGCAACATAGTTTTAATGACCTCTTCAGAAAAACCCTTAGCTCTGAAGACAGAAGCTTCAAGAGCCACGCCCTCAAAGACAGCCGGGCTAGGTCCTGGTAGACACAGGGGCCCTGAACGAGGAGGTCTGGGTGTTGTGGAAGTAGCAGTGGACCCTCTGACGATAGGCCTTGCAGGTCTGAGAACCAGTGCCATCTGGGCCACGCCGGAGCTACGAGAAGCAGATTTCCTTTTTCTTGCTTGAACTTCCGAATTACCCTGGGCAGGAGTGACACCGGAGGGAACACGTACGGCAGCCGAAACCTCCACGGCACTGCCAGCGCATCCACGAATGCTGCTTGAGGATCCCTTGGCCTTGCTTCGAAGACCGGAACCTTGTGATTGTGTCGAGACGCCATCAGATCCACATCTGGAAGACCCCACCTTTCCACGTGGAGTTGAAACACTTCTGGATGGAGGCCCCACTCGCCGGCATGCACGTCCTGACGACTGATAAAGTCCGCTTCCCAATTCAGGACTCCCGGAATGAATATTGCAGATATTGCCGGTAAATGGCGTTCTGCCCAACGTAGAATCCGTGAGGCTTCCTTCATTGCCAAACGGCTTCGAGTGCCGCCTTGATGATTTATGTAAGCCACTGTGGTGGCGTTGTCCGACTGTACTTGAACAGGACGGTTCTGAATCAAATGCTGGGCTAGGTTCAACGCATTGAAGACCGCCCGCAATTCCAGAATGTTGATCAAGAGGAGAGATTCCTCCTTGGTTCACCAACCCTGCAAGGAGTGCTGCTCCAGCACCGCGCCCCAACCTCTTAGACTGGCATCTGTCGTCAACAGGACCCAGTTGGATATCCAGAAGGGACGGCCTCTGCACAATTGTCGGTCCTGGAGCCACCAGAGCAGCGACAGACGGACCTCCGGAGTCAAAGAGATCATTTGAGACCTGATCCGGTGAGGCAGGCCGTCCCACTTGGCTAGAATCAGCTTCTGGAGGGGGCGAGAATGGAATTGAGCATACTCCACCATGTCGAATGCTGATACCATGAGGCCCAGCACCTGCATTGCCAAATGTATCGACACTTGCGGACGAGAAAGGAAGCAACGAATCCTGTCCTGAAGTTTCAGGACTTTCTCCTGAGACAAGAACAACCTCTGGTTGTGAGTGTCCAACAGCGCTCCCAGATGCACCATGCTGTGAGCAGGGATCAGGGAGGATTTCTTCCAGTTGATGAGCCACCCGTGGGCTTGTAGAAACCGGACCGTCATATCCAGATGACGCAGGAGAAGATCTGGGGAATTTGCCAGGATTAACAAGTCGTCCAGATACGGCAGTATCCTGACCCCTTGACGGCGAAGTACCACTGTCATCACAGCCATAACTTTGGTGAAGACTCGCGGAGCCGTTGTAAAACCAAAAGGTAACGCCCGAAACTGGTAATGGAGGTTGCCAATAGCGAACCTAAGGCATTGTTGATGTGACACTGCTATAGGAATATGCAGGTAAGCATCCTGTATGTCCAGGGAGACCATGTAGTCCCCAGGTTCCAAGGCCAGAACTATAGAGCGAAGGGTTTCCATACGGAACTTGGAAACCTTCACAAACTTGTTCAGTGCCTTGAGGTTGAGAATGGGCAGGGAGGACCCATTCGGTTTCGGGACTAGAAACAGCGGAGAATAGTACCCCCGGCCCCTCTGAGCAAGAGGCACCTGTACTACGACTCCTGTATCCAGGAGGGTCTGTACCACCGAATGCAGAATGTTTGCCTTTGTGTTGTCCGACGGGACGTCTGTCTGGCAAAATCGATGAGGAGGTCGGTTTTTGAAGGCTATGGCGTAACCTCGAGTGACGACTTCCCGTACCCAGGCATCTGAAGTGGTCTTCAACCATTCCTGGGTATACCCTAGAAGCCGGCCCCCCACCCTGGGATCCCCCAGGGGGAGGCCCGCCCCGTCATGCGGCAAGCTGATCGGTCTTGGCTGCTGGCTGACGGGCAGCCCAGGCTCTTTTGGGCTTCGGCTTACCAGGTTTGGAAGTGCGGGCCTTCTTATGGTACGCCTGACCTTTTGCTTTACCTGAAGGACGAAAGGGGCGAAAGGACATGCCTTTGGCCTTCAACACAGAAGGAGCTCTATTAGGCAGACAGGCAGTTTTGGCAGTAGCCAAGTCAGCCACTATCTTATTTAAGTCCTCCCCAAACAGAATATCCCCCTTGAAAGGGAGTACCTCCAGGGTTTTTCTAGAGTCCAGATCTACAGACCAGGATCTCAGCCACAATATCCTACGAGCCAGGACTGATGTAGTAGAGGCCTTGGCTGCTAGGATACCGGCATCAGAAGCCGCCTCTTTAATATAGCGAGAAGCTGTGACAATATATGACAAGCATTGTCTAGCATGGTCAGAGGAGATTTCAGCTTCTAACTCCAAGGCCCATGCTTCAATAGCCTCTGCCGCCCATGTAGCTGCAATAGTGGGCCTTTGTGCAGCACCCGTGAGGGTGTAAATCATTTTTAGACAACCCTCAACACGTTTATCCGTAGGCTCTTTTAGAGACGTGACGGTAGTGACAGGTAGAGCTGAGGAAACCACCATCCTAGCCACATGTGAGTCTACTGGAGGAGGCGTCTCCCAATTCTTAGACAGCTCTGGCGCGAGGGGATAGCGAGCCAGCATTTTCTTTTGAGGCACAAACTTCGTACCCGGGCTTTGCCAGGGTTCCTGACGTATATCCACTAGGTGGTCAGCGTAAGGTAAAACTTGTTTTATCACCTTCTGACGCTTGAACCTATCTGGTTTCTTAGGAAGAACGGATGGCTCGGGATCATCCGTAATCTGCAGAATTAACTTAATAGCCTCCAAAAGATCAGGAACATCCACATGTGAACTACCCTCCCCATCAGCCGTATCTGAGTCAGAACCTGTGGGGTCAGTGTATGGGCTGTCTTCATCAGACGAGGTGTCAGTGACAGCAGTGGATTGTGAGGAAACGAGCGCTCGCTTAGAGGACCTCTTGGACTTAGGCGAGCATTGGTCAGACTTTTTAATAGTCAGGGACTGGTTCAACTTCTTTAATTGAGCAGATAAATCGTCCGCCCACGGCGGGTTAGCTGCAGGGACCACATACGGTTGTACCGGCATTGGGGGTCCCATAGGGGGTGTTAGTTTATGAACTAGCGTATGCAGAAGCGTGGAAAAAGCGGCCCACGGAGGGTCAGTATGTGCCTCCGTTGCCACAGTCCCACTGGGGGGCAAGGAGCCCCCAGAACCAGAGCCCACAGCTGCTATATTCTCCCCATATGTGCCTGTGGCTTCAGCAACACCAGCAGCGTTTTCCGCCCCAGAACCGTTACCCTCAAAAGCAGACATGATATAACTTGCAGTATGAGGTAACACAGTACAATTATTAGCAGCACTATATCCCTAAACCCAAACCCCTGCGCAGTGTAGTCAGCACCAGCAGAGATAAAGGAGAGATATGGTGACTAAATCACAGAGAAAAATACGTAATACAGTATATCTTTGTGAAAATCCTATGTTAGATAACACCTGACGCACCAAGCCCCCTAGGGTTATAGAATATAGGGATAGCAAGTTGAGTGAAAGACACGAGATGGACACCACTCAGCTATCAATGCACACACAAATAGTCTCAGTTTGTACAATGCAGAGGTTATTACAGACAATAATACTGCACTGGACTAGCTTACACAGCTATATAGTCAATAACACTACACAGTAAGTAACTGGATGTATATCACAGGGTAATTGTACTATAAACACCTGACTAAATGCACTCTTTCTTAACTAGCACTGACTAAAAAGGCAGGTGGAATACTAAAGTGTCATGTAAAGGCACAGCGCTGACAACCAGGCGGCTTTACATAGGAGGATTTGCCCAAGCAGTCCCAGGAACAGTGAGCTGAGGAGTAATGGCGCCGCAGACACTGACAGGGAGTGAGGAAAAGACAGAGATGCAGCTCCAGGGTGGGAACACTTGCTGGAAATGGCGTCCAGGGGCTGGGGGAGGGGCTTCAGGTCTAAGTCTTATCCCCCTTGCTGGTAAAACCACCGGGTACTGTGGGCGATATTAAAATCGGTTTTAAGAGAAAACCTGACCTGCGCCCATGCCCTGGTGATCTAGTGGGATCGCCTGTATCCACAGTGTCCACCACCAGCGTGCGCGGCCCGCCTCCCACTGACCGTGCCGGATCGCGATAAAGGCAGAGTCCCGCGAGCGGGACCCACTTACCACCTCCCGAAACGCGGCCACGCGATCATGGAGAACCCCAGCTGTGTGTGTCTAATATGAAGAAAACCGGAGCCTCCGCTGTAGGTACCCGGCAACCAGGGCTCGGGAGTGTACAGCGCCGCTAGGGAGAGCTGGAGCTGCAGCAGTGAATGTCACAAGACATTTTCCACCGCTGCTGCCCTTGAAGTCTTCACTTTTTACCTCATAAAAAGCTTTTCTCAGGGCTGCTTGGAGCAGCCCCTCTGTTAAGTGCCTGCTTACTGCAGCACCAACTGACAAACTGAGCTCCTGTGCTGGGAGGCGGGGTGATATAGGAGGCGGCGCTGTGCATTCTGGTAAACAGTCAAAGCTTTGAGTCTGTTGGTGCCTCGGATCAAGATCCTACTCTACACCCCATTGTCCAGACTTGTGGAGCCCAGTGCACCCCGCAGCAGAAATAGAAAAATCCTACATTGGTGACAGGGCCGGATCTTGACCTTGTGGAGCTCAGAGTGGAAGTTTCTTTTGGACTCCCCTCATGACCCAAACAGGGACAGTGTGCGTCGAAGGCGCGCCACAAAAATATAGGGGAGGTTATGCAGGGCCGTAACTACATGTGTGCCAAGTGGGCTTGGCACACAGCGCAGTTGTCCTGAGGGCGCACGGCCAGCGGCATGTAATGAGTCAAATTGACTCATTACATGCCGCCTCTGAAGTCTGCGCCGTGCACCGCGCTGTGGAGGGAGAAGTCAGCAGCGCCGGGCAGCGGAGAAGGAGGAGGAGGGAGGGGGACTGGAGCCGCAGCAGCGCTATTTCATTGGTAGTAAGCGCCGCTGCAGCATCCCCCTCTCCTTCCGTATTGGCTGCCCGGCGCTGCTGTGGGTGCTGGGATGCGGTTCCTCCATCCCAGCATCCACAGCAGCGCCGGGCAGCCAATACGGAAGGAGAGGGGGATGCTGCAGCGGCGCTTACTACCAATGAAATAGCGCTGCTGCGGCTCCAGTCCCCCTCCCTCCTCCTCCTTCTCACCTGCCTGCACCGAGGGAGCTGCACGAGGAGCCTGTCAGCGGGGAGATGGTAAGTATGTCTCTCTCTCTCTCTCTCTCTCTCTCTCTTTCTCTCTCTCTCTCTCTCTCTGGGGGACACCGTCTGCCATAATGTGTTAAAAGGGGGCCTAGCTGCCGCAATGTGTAAAAAGGGGGACTGGCTGCCGCAATGTGTAAAAAGGGGGACTGGCTGCCGTAATGTGTAAAAAGGGGGCCTGGCTGCCGCAATGTGTAAAAAGGGGGACTGGCTGCCGCAATGTGTAAAAATGGGGCCTGGCTGCCGTAATGTGTAAAAATGGGGACTGGCTGCCGTAATGTGTAAAAAGGGGGACTGGCTGCCGCAATGTGTAGAAATGGGGACTGGCTGCCGCAATGTGTAAAAATGGGGACTGGCTGCCGCAATGTGTAAAAAGGGGGACTGGCTGCCGTGTTGTGTAAAAAGGGGGACTGGCTGCCGCAATGTGTTAAAAGGGAGACTGTCTGCTGTAATGTGTAAAAAGGGGGACGCTGTCTGCTGTAATGTATAAAAGGGGCTCTACCTGGTGTAGTGGCGCTACTGTGCAGCGTAATTTGAATAATGTAGACTACTGTGCACCGTAGTATGAATTGCTATTATCTTGTGGCCACGCCCCTTCCCCATGAAGCCATGCCCCTATATATTTTTTGCGCGCCTGCGGCGCGCACTGCCCCTGTCTTACATGGGGGGGGGGGGGGCGCCACTGTCGTTTCTTGCACACAGTGCTAAAATGCCTAGTTACGGCACTGAGGTTATGCCACAGTAGGGTCGCTTATACATGTTACTCTGCAGCTTCTAATGCAGAGAGAGGTGCTGTAGCAGCAGCTGAGGCAGAGAAAAGTGCTGCAGCATCAATGTAGAGAGAGGTGCTGGAGCAGAGAGTGGTACTGCAGAAAGAGGTGCTGCAGCAGCCAGGGCAGAAAGAGGATGCTACAGCAACTGGGGTAGAAAGAGGTGCTGCAGTAGCTGAGGCAGAGAGTGGTGTAGCAGGACAGAAGTAACCTGCTGCACAGCTACAAGCAGACAGTGAGACATACAGTATAGGGAGGGCGGCAGAGTTCCGACATGTGCCGGCTGTCAGTGTCTCCTGCTGTCACCTCTGGCCTGCCCTGTTCCCTACCTAGTCTCCAAGACCGAGTCAGTGTGTGCCCCTCTACGTCTCCTCCTTCTGCTCTGCGGCTGCCTGTACAGTGGCCCGTGGTATAGTGGGCAGAAGGAGGGGGTGAGAACTGAGAAGAAGGCGGCGCGCCCTCTAACTTTTACGGCACCCGGACTGCACGCTCCACCGGAGCCACCCTCGCTGCACCCCTGGGTACAAATGTGCCTGATTCAGGTGTGTAAGCAAAGCAAAAAAGCATACAACTGGGTAAAATCATATTGCACTGCAGGTGGGGCAGATGTACCAGGGTAAATACTGTCTGCTTTATTTTTACACTGCAATTTAGATTTCAGTTTGAACACACCCCACCCAAATCTAACTCTCTCTGCACATGTTACATCTGCCCCACCTACAGTGCAGCATAGTTTTGCCCATTTGTGTGCTTTTTTGCATTGCAAATAAACCTGAATCAAGGGCCTTATTCAGCATCAGTTGCAATTTAGCAAATTCGCAAATCAGTTCCATCACCTCTCCAGGACCACTTTAATTCATTGCTTAAATTAATGTCACAATATAATATCATCATTACTCTTATAGACCTTTTTTTATAATGTAATTTTAGGTGTACTTTGCAGAATGGAAATATATATATGTTGCATTTTCTCTGATACAAGTGTCATTTATTAATTATACAGGTCTGATTAGCTTGTAGTTGAAATTGGGCCATAATATACTTGACACTAGTTAATAACTGTAACGCAAGCCTAGAAATATAATCAAATTGTCCTTTTCTGGCATCTGATACCTTACCATGTATTTGCAACATGTATATAAACCTTTTCCTGAGGAACCTGGATGGAGCTTTGTGGAAGGCATCTAGAAAAATATGCTGCAAAATAAAGTTAATTTAAAGTACAGTACTAATTTGCTTTGCGAATATTGGTAGTTACAGCAGTGTATTGATTAATACTTATACTGTATGTAATGTTAAGCCACAGAATCCTACCGAAATCTCATTGATTGGCCAAATGACTTACTGTTTCATCTACAGTACTTACTAATTTCATACAGTATAACTAATAAAGGTACAAACTAAAGTCTGTTTTATCTTCAGGACACAAGTTGATTACATTGATATTGTATTGTACAGTAGTTTGGTAAATTTTCTCTATGCACTTACAGTACCTCAAGCATCATAGAACTAATAACCTCCTATCTGATCTCTACTCAGATCTACCTCTTCTCCCCGGACTTCTCCCTCTCTCTCCTCACTTGTATCTCCAACTGTCTCTCTGCTATCTGTTCCTGGATATCCCAGAGCTTCCTTAAACTTACAGTAACAGGTCTAAGATAGGTCAGGACGCTGCAGTGCCTAGTATATGAAGTGGCTAGTTATAAAGTGGCAGCTAAAATCAATAGCAGTGTTATATCTGAATGTCATTAGTTACATTTTCATCTGATTTTGATTGCAAATTGACTCCTCTCCCCTTCTCATCAACAGGTAAACAATATATTGCAGACTATTCCAACTGTTTTTACTGAAGTATTACTAGGTAAACAATATATTGCAGACTATTTCAACAGTTTTTACTGAAGTATTACTAGGTAAACAATATATTGCAGACTGTTCCAACTGTTTTTACTAAAGTATTAGTAGGTAAACAATATATTGCAGACTATTCCAACTGTTTTTACTGAGGTATTACTCGGTAAACAATATATTGCAGACTATTCCAACTGTTTGTACTGAAGTATTACTAGGTAAACAATATATTGCAGACTATTCCAACTGTTTTTACTGAAGTATTACTAGGTAAACAATATATTGCTGACTATTCCAACTGTTTTTCACTGAACTATTACTAGGTAAACAATATATTGTGGACTATTCCGACTGTTTTTACTGAAGCATTACTAGGTAAAAAATATATTGCAGACTATTCCAACTGTTTTTCACTGAAGTATTAGTAGGTAAACAATATATTGCAGACTATTCCAACTGTTTTTACTGAAGTATTACTCAGTAAACAATATATTGCAGACTATTCCAACTGTTTTTACGGAAGTATTACTAGGTAAACAATATATTGCAGACTATTCCAACTGTTTTTACTGAAGTATTACTAGGTAAACAATATATTGCGGACTATTCCAACTGTTTTTCACTGAAGTATTACTAGGTAAACAATATATTGCGAACTATTCCGACTGTTTTTACTGAAGTATTACTAGGTAAAAAATATATTGCAGACTATTCCAACTGTTTGTACTGAAGTATTACTAGGTAAACAATATATTGAAGACTATTCCAACTTACATTGCATGGTTAAAACTTTAGAAAGCTGTTCTAAGTGGATTTATAACTGTACTATGCAAAGAACTTATAGTGATTGAGGGTGGTTTACTGACCTTACATTTGTTAGATATGATTAACACCTTTTGCTGGAGGTGGAGGGTTGCTGTGCGGGGAAGGGGGTTGTAATCAGGTTGAAAATGTGTCTGTAGACTTATTTATTCAGCATAGGTAAGGACGTGTTAGGCGCCGAGGGTCCGCCCGTCAGTGCGGCCCGGCGCCTAGCAACTAGGGACGCCGCAGGCAGACAGCCGCCGGCTCCCTAGCAACGCTAGACGCCGGGCGCACGGAGCCGCTCAGACCCTAGCAACGGGGACGCCACGGTCAGACCGCGTTCCCCGTTGCTGGGTCTTAATTAATCAGTGCTTGTGTATTCTGGCCGTGCAGCATGCAGCTGCACGGCATCATTATGTGATTACCCTGTCTGGATCATGATTGGAGGGCTCCCAAATTTAAGCACTCTCAGGACTTCTCACAGACGCCGGTGATAGCTTCCTGTTTGCTGTGTCAGTTACAGAGAGTTTCCAGTCCTGCTCAACCCGGTTGTTCCTGTCCTCAGTGATCCAGTACTCGGAATTTGTCATCTATTCCTGGAGTCCGACCGAGCACCTTTAACATCCTGTGGTGTTCGTGAGTCGCGGCGTAGCCGTGTGTTGCGGCTTGACCGCTACTATTTATTATTTAGTTTATTGTGTTCTGGAGCTTTTGCGGAGGATTCCGCTCCCACAAATCCACTCTGGTATCCAGCGGTGCTGGATAGGAGTAACGGATCAGTGGATCTTTGGTTGTCCTTTTCCCTGGCGGTTTGTCCGCACATATTTTTGGTTTAAGTTAGATAGCTTGTAACCCCTTGCCTGGTTGCTTAGTCAGAGGGCCCCTTGTTATCACCCTGTCTCGGATTTCCCTTTGTCTCCCATTAAGACCTGAGGGGGCATCGGGGTTGGGCAGACATAATCCGCCCTTCGAACGCGGCTGCCATGGGCTCAAGCAACCATAGTCTCGCAGGGGATTTCTGATAACACGGGCGAGACAACGGAGTTAGGGCGCCAGGGGTTACTAGGCTTTCCTGCTCCCGTACCAGCATATCCTTCCAGTACTCAGACCTCTGCCATAAAGATCTCCTCTGGTCTGGAGTACGGGAATCATAACATTATCACCGGCCTAACTAAAATTTAAAATTAAACAGGAGTTAATTTTTTCCCTTATTCTGTTGGGAGATTTGTCAGCCTCATGAATCCCTCCGGTGTTGGGCCAAATCCTGGCCAGCTTTTAGTTAGCCAGATTCAAGAGCTTACTCAGATGGTTCAAGATCTGTCCCTTCGGGTGAGGTCACAGGAAGATCTGTTACGGACTTCCCCGAGGGTCATTCCTGAACCAAAAATGCATCTGCCTGACCGTTTTTCTGGGGATAGAAAGCAGTTTTTTAATTTTAAAGAGTCTTGTAAACTGTATTTTCGTTTAAGACCAGTCTCCTCAGGTACGGAATCTCAGCGGGTAGGAATTATTATTTCTTTGCTACAGGGGGATCCTCAGACCTGGGCTTTTGGCTTAAAGACAGACAATCCGGCTTTATTGTCTGTAGACGCCTTTCTGGGGTCTTTAGGGCTATTGTATGACGACCTTGATAGAGAGGCATCCGCCGAGAGTCAGTTGCGTGCTCTCAGACAGGGTAGGAATCCCGCAGAGATTTATTGTACGGAGTTTCGCCGTTGGTCGAACGACTGTGGATGGAATGACCCAGCCTGCGCAGTCAGTTTCGCCTCGGCTTATCCGAGTCTATAAAAGACAGTCTCCTTCAGTATCCCGCTCCTGAGACTCTCGATAAACTCATGGAGCTCTCTATTAAGATTGATCGTCGTCTCAGAGAGCGGAGGGCTGAAAAAGGAGCATCTGTCGGGTCTTCTCCTTGTGTTTTTTCCATTCCTGTGGACATAGAGGAGCCCATGCAGATAGGCCTCTCCAAACTGTCTCCTGAAGAAAGAACCAGAAGGCAAAATTCTGGTCTTTGTTTATACTGTGGGGGTAAGGGACATTTTGCCCGTAGTTGTCCGAACAAGTCGGGAAACGCCTCGACCAAGTGAGTTGTGAGGGGGTTCACTTTGGTCTGCAGCTTATCTCCTCAAATAATTCACTGTTGGTTCCAGCTAAAGTTTCCTTTGGCAGCCTCTGTTCCTCGGTCTCGGCTTTTGTGGACAGTGGAGCTGCAGGGAACTTTATGGATTTAACATGGGCTAAGGCCTTAGGTATTCCTCAGTTAGCCTTGGGTAGGTGTATCACCATGCATGGTTTAGATGGGAGTCCCTTGTCCAATGGGGTTATTTCTCTCTGTACACCTCCTGTTCTACTTTCGGTAGGAGCTCTGCATTCTGAAAAGATTGAGTTTTTCCTTACCCATTGCCCAGCAGTTCCTGTGGTTCTGGGTCACCCTTGGCTGGCCTTTAATAATCCCATCTTTGATTGGCAGTCGGGGGAGATCTTACAATGGGGTACCATCTGTAATAAGGAATGTATTACGCTTCCCATCAGAATAGCTGCTGTCATTCCCGCACCCATTCCTGTGGAATACCAGGATTTTGCTGATGTATTTTCCAAGGGCAATGCGGATATTCTGCCTCCCCATAGGCCTTATGATTGTGCTATCGAGTTAATTCCTGGTGCCACTTTGCCTAAGGGAAGGTTACATGCATTGTCCGGACCTGAAACTGTGGCCATGAATGAGTATGTTAAAGAAAGCCTAGGGAAAGGATTTATCAGGCCATCTAAATCCCCTTTAAGTGCAGGCTTCTTCTTCGTGGAGAAGAAGGATGGATCACTCAGACCTTGCATTGACTTTAGAGCCTTGAATAAAATCTCAGTAAAGAATACTTACCCTTTGCCGCTGATTTCTGTCCTCTTTGATCAGCTACGTTCGGCTGTGATTTTTTCTAAGATTGACCTGAGAGGAGCATATAACCTCATCAGAATCAAGTCAGGGGATGAGTGGAAAACGGCATTCAGTACTCAATCAGGCCACTATGAGTATCTGGTTATGCCATTCGGCCTGTCCAACGCTCCGGCAGTTTTCCAGGATCTCATTAACGATGTGCTCCGTGAATTTCTTGGAAGATTCGTTGTAGTCTACTTAGACAATATTTTGATATATTCTGACTCTATTGAACAACATGTTACCCAGGTGCGTCAGGTTCTAAAAAAATTACGTGAAAATCACCTATATGCCAAGCTGGAGAAGTGTGAATTTCATGTCACGGAGGTATCCTTTTTAGGGTACATTATTTCCCCTCGGGGATTCTGTATGGAACCAAAGAAGCTCCAAGCCATCCTTAGTTGGGCGCAACCCACCAATTTAAAAGCAATTCAGCGCTTTTTAGGGTTTGCGAATTACTATAGAAGATTTATTCACTCTTTCTCTGACCTAGTTGCTCCCATTGTGGCACTGACTAAAAAGGGAGCAGATCCTACCAACTGGTCACGTGAAGCGGAGTTATCTTTTCAGGCCTTGAAACAAGCCTTTGTCTCAGCCCCGGTCCTCAGACATCCCAACCCAGAATTGCCTTTCATTGTTGAGGTTGATGCCTCGGAGGTTGGAGTAGGGGCTATCCTATCTCAGAAGGATCCGGATTCCCTGGAATTACATCCTTGTGCCTTTATGTCCAGGAAATTCTCATCTGCTGAATCCAACTACGATGTTGGTAACCGGGAATTACTGGCTATTAAATGGGCTTTTGAGGAGTGGAGGCATTGGCTTGAAGGAGCCACTCATACCATTTCAGTTTTGACTGATCACAAAAATCTTCAATACATTGAATCAGCTAAACGGCTGAATGCCCGGCAAGCTCGTTGGGCTTTATTTTTTACTCGTTTCAAGTTCATTATCACCTTCAGGCCAGGTTCCAAGAATACCAAGGCAGATGCCCTGTCACGCAGTTTTCTTCCAGTTCAAGACAACAGTCCTGTTACTCCCATACTTCCGTCTTCAGTCATTCGGGCAGGTCTCACACAAGATTTATTTACCCAGTTAAAGCAGCTTCAACATCAAGCTCCTGGAAATACTCCTGCTGGTCGTCTTTTTGTCCCCGAGTTTTTGAGAGCAACGGTTTTGACGGAGTTTCATGATAGCAAGATTGCCGGGCATCCGGGGATCGCTAAAACTTTTGAATTAGTTTCCCGCTCGGTATGGTGGCCTGGTCTTTCCAAAGACATTAAGGAGTTTGTTTTTTCTTGTCAGGTCTGTGCACAGCATAAGGTTCCCCGTTCCTTGCCTATCGGTCAACTTATGCCCTTGAATGTTCCTCTTAGGCCATGGTCTCATATTTCCATGGATTTTGTGGTGGACCTCCCTCTGTCAGCCGGATGCCGAGTCATATGGGTGGTAGTGGACCGTTTTAGCAAAATGGCCCATTTCATTGCTCTTCCCCGATTGCCATCTGCCCAGGGATTGGCAGTCTTGTTCCTCCGCCATGTTTTCAGACTCCATGGGTTACCCACTGATATTGTTTCTGATGGGGGTCCACAATTCATTGCACAATTTTGGAAGTCTTTTTGTGCCTCATTAAAGATGAAATTATCTTTAACGTCTGGCTACCATCCCCAATCCAACGGGCAGACTGAGCGAGTTAATCAATCATTAAAACAATATTTGCGTTTGCACTCGGCCAAACTCCAAAATGACTGGTCTGAGTTTCTTCCGTTTGCAGAGTTTGCTTACAACAATGCCTGTCATTCCTCCACCAATGTATCTCCATTTTTTACAGTTTTTGGTTTTCACCCCAGAGCTAATTCCTTTTTTCAACATTCCTCTGTCTCCTCACTGACCTTGACCTCTCATCTCAAACTCATTTGGAGAAAAGTGCACCTGGCTCTCAGAAAAGCGGCATTTCGGGAGAAAAATTTTTCTGACAGGCTCCGGCGGCCGTGCACTTTTAAAGTTGGAGATAGGGTATGGTTGTCGACTCGCAACATTAAACTTCGACAAACCTCAGCCAGATTGGGTCCTAAATTTATTGGACCATTTCATATTATCAAAAAAGTCAATCCAGTGGCTTTCCGGTTACGTTTACCAAAAACTTTACGGATCGGAAATACCTTCCATTGCTCCTTGTTAAAACCATATGTTTCGTCCAGTAGATTTCCTCGCAAGATCTCTCAGGGGAAATCACCAATAGATGTACAGGGTCAGCAGGAGTTCTTAGTGGAGAAGGTTCTCGATTCCAAGTTGTCCCGGGGTCGGCTTTATTTTTTGGTACATTGGAGAGGTTATGGTCCAGAAGAAAGGTCTTGGGTCCTGGATGAGGATCTCCATGCCCCGAGGCTCAAAAGGGCATTTTTTCGAGAATTTCCTCAGAAACCTGGCCTTAGGGGTTCCTTGACCCCTCCTCAAGGGGGGGGTACTGTTAGGCGCCGAGGGTCCGCCCGTCAGTGCGGCCCGGCGCCTAGCAACTAGGGACGCCGCAGGCAGACAGCCGCCGGCTCCCTAGCAACGCTAGACGCCGGGCGCACGGAGCCGCTCAGACCCTAGCAACGGGGACGCCACGGTCAGACCGCGTTCCCCGTTGCTGGGTCTTAATCAGTGCTTGTGTATTCTGGCCGTGCAGCATGCAGCTGCACGGCATCATTATGTGATTACCCTGTCTGGATCATGATTGGAGGGCTCCCAAATTTAAGCACTCTCAGGACTTCTCACAGACGCCGGTGATAGCTTCCTGTTTGCTGTGTCAGTTACAGAGAGTTTCCAGTCCTGCTCAACCCGGTTGTTCCTGTCCTCAGTGATCCAGTACTCGGAATTTGTCATCTATTCCTGGAGTCCGACCGAGCACCTTTAACATCCTGTGGTGTTCGTGAGTCGCGGCGTAGCCGTGTGTTGCGGCTTGACCGCTACTATTTATTATTTAGTTTATTGTGTTCTGGAGCTTTTGCGGAGGATTCCGCTCCCACAAATCCACTCTGGTATCCAGCGGTGCTGGATAGGAGTAACGGATCAGTGGATCTTTGGTTGTCCTTTTCCCTGGCGGTTTGTCCGCACATACTTTTGGTTTAAGTTAGATAGCTTGTAACCCCTGGCCTGGTTGCTTAGTCAGAGGGCCCCTTGTTATCACCCTGTCTCGGATTTCCCTTTGTCTCCCATTAAGACCTGAGGGGGCATCGGGGTTGGGCAGACATAATCCGCCCTTCAAACGCGGCTGCCATGGGCTCAAGCAACCATAGTCTCGCAGGGGATTTCTGATAACACGGGCGAGACAACGGAGTTAGGGCGCCAGGGGTTACTAGGCTTTCCTGCTCCCGTACCAGCATATCCTTCCAGTACTCAGACCTCTGCCATAAAGATCTCCTCTGGTCTGGAGTACGGGAATCATAACAGGACGCCAATCCTATAGGATGATGCAGTGCCTAGTATATGAAGTGGCTAGTTATAAAGTGGCAGCTAAAATCAATAGCAGTGTTATACCTGAATGTCATTAGTTACATTTTCATCTGATTTTGATTGCAAATTGACTCCTCTCCCCTTCTCATCAACAGGTAAACAATATATTGCAAACTATTCCAACTGTTTTTACTGAAGTATTACTAGGTAAACAATACATTGCAGACTATTCCAACTGTTTTTACTGAAGTATTACTAGGTAAACAATATATTGCAGACTATTCCAACTATTTGTGCTGCTGTATTACTATGTAAACAATATATTGCAGACTATTCCAACTGTTTGTGCTGATGTATTACTAAGTAAACAATATAGTGCAGACTATTCCAACTGTTTTTACTGAAGTATTACTAGGTAAACAATATATTGCAGACTATTCCAACTGTTTTTACTGAAGTATTACTAGGTAAACAATATATTGCAGACTATTCCAACTGTTTTTACTGAAGTATTACTAGGTAAACAATATATTGCAGACTATTCAAGCTGTTTTTACTGAAGTATTACTAGGTAAACAATATATTGCAGACTATTCCAATTGTTTTTACTGAAGTATTACTAGGTAAACAATATATTGCAGACTATTCCAACTGTTTTTACTGAAGTATTACTCGGTAAACAATATATTGCAGACTATTCCGACTGTTTTTACTGAAGTATTACTAGGTAAACAATATATTGCAGACTATTCCAACTGTTTGTGCTGATGTATTACTAGGTTATCAATATATTGCAGACTATTCCAACTGTTTTTACTGAAGTATTACTAGTTCCAATCTGTCCTAAATGCTGCTTCCTCTCCAAATGTTCTACATTTGTACTCTCCTCTATTACAAGCTGTACACTGGCTCCACTTCCCCATCAAAATCCATTTCAAGTTTTTCACACTCACAAAGCCCTCACCCATTTCACTCCCATTTACATCTCTGACCTCATATTACGTTATGCAGTACTTCTGCACACCATCTTCGCATACTCCCTATCCTGCCTATTAGTTACCTCTTCTCACCTTCAAGAATTAGCATGTGCTACTCTCTATCTCTGGAATTCTCTGCCTCCCTATCACAATCTACATTTATCTGCAAAACGTCACACAGGCTCACAAGACCCACTTCTTCATCAAACCCAACCATCTCTCATCCCAACCCTTTGTTCCATGCTCACTGTCTTCCCCATCTATGTCATACCTATCTGTCCGCCCCCTCTTTTAGAATGTAAGCTCTTACTAGCAGGGCCTTCTTCCCTCATGTGCCTTTCTTTCTCTACTTAGACTATCATCTATCTACAACTAGAAATTAGAGATGAGCAGGTTCGGTTTCCTGAGATCCGAATCCCCCTGAACTTCACGCTCCGAGCCCAGATCCGAGTCCGGCTCAGGACTTCCTGCCAGACTCGGAAACCAGAATGAGGCAAAACGTCATCATCCCGCTGTCAGAATCTTGCGGGTTTTGTATTCCATATAAACAGCCGCGCGTCTCCACCATTTTCACTCCGGACTTGGGGCCTAATTCAGACCTAATCATGGGGCAAATTCAGTAAGGATTGCAAAAATTACAAATTAGCAAAAATTGCGAGCAAAAGCAAAATTGCGAAAGCACGCCCAAATGGAAAAACTGCAACACTAATTTAATTTAACAAAAAGAAGGTGGCCTTGTGAAATGTGCAAATATTGCGAAAACCATCCTAATAATTGCAATTTTTGCGTACATATTACAAATCTACGCAATTTTTGCGTACATGTTTCTGATGTTGCATTTTTGCTAACAACAGTGTTTTTCCCTTAAAAATTGCACAACCTACTTTCCTGCACCCAAATTAAAGAAACTACTCAACAATTGTAAATCAATTAAATCATCACTTAATTGGTCAAATGATCTTGTGGTAATTTAGCAATAATTATCTTAAAGACATCATAGTGTTTAATGCCCATATCTGTGTTCAAATATATTCAACTAGACTAAAGAGAGTGTGAATCAGAGGTTCTCAAACTCGGTCCTCGGGGGCACACACAGTGCATGTTTTGCAGGTAACCCAGCAGGTGCACAGGTGTATTAATTACTCACTGACACATTTTAAAAGGTCCACAGGTGGAGCTAATTATTTCACTTGCGATTCTGTGAGGAGACCTGCAAAACATGCACTGTGTGTGCCCCTGAGGACCGAGTTTGAGGACCTCTGCTCTAAACCCTACACAGCAGCAATTATTGGTATATCTTTTAACAAACACACTTTTTTTGGAGTCAAAATATTTTAATTCAGAAACAACAGTAACATTTTTATAAAAATAAAAATAGTGTTTATTTTATTGTGAAGTGTTCAAACATTACATATTATTGTTTCTTTGCTTTTATTTACATACCTTACTTTAAGGAATTATGTGTAAATATTTGTTTCAATAAGTATACAAATGGAGCAGAATTTGCAAAACTTGAAAATAAAAAGATGGTGTTGCTGTTCTTCAACATATGTTTATGTGTGTAGCGCACAAATAAAATGTAAAAAATGTATGTGGGTATGTTTTGTTTAACCAAAAAATGTTGGTTGTTTAAAAAAAAAAAATGTTAGGAAGCTAAATGTCATTTAGCAGATACTACTAAGCACAATGCTTGTAAAGGTTATTTTACATTTGCTTCTATCAAATAGTGTAATTGTTAAACCTCGATTGTTAGTAAGGGTAAACATAAATCGGTTAGTAACATACAGTATATTCATTTTTCACAATCAACATGTGTTACAGAGTTATAGGTCCTACCACTGGGCGATATTACTAAAAGATATGAACAATCTCTTTCATTAATGAACGAGATACCATTCATATCTTTGAGTGTGGAGGCACCAGCGATGAACGATGCGCGGCCCCGCGCTCGTCCATCGCTGGTGCCCCGTCACCTGTGCATGCAGGCCAATATGGACGATCTCGTCCATATTTGCCTGCACTTCTATGGAGCCGTGTGATGGGGGGAGTGAAGAAACTTCACGCCCCCCGTCACTGCCCCCCCCTGCCTTCGGGTCGCCCGTCAGCCGTATCCGCCGTCGGGCATCTCGGCGGCAGATCATTAAATGTGTAGGGTCCTTTAAACAATACCTTACATGTTTCTAAGTTCCAATACAGCTGAATGAAGTGATTTGTGGTCTGAGGTGTGATCTTCTTCAGCTGGGGGTAATGAAGCAATGATTGCAGTATACATGCAGTCTACAACTGAGGTCAGCTTGTGCAATTTTTAAGGTAGACCTGTAGTCACTCAGAAACTGCACATCAGAAATGTGCGATCTGTTGTAAAAATTGTAAATGCACCGCCCACCGACCATCAGCATACGCCCACAACATGCCCCGCAACACGCCCCTGATCGTAGTTTTTGTGAGTCCAGCCCTTTAGTACGCCCCCTACATGCCTACTTTTTGTAGTGCATACACAGTTTTTGCTAAGTCTCAGAAATTGTTTTTTTTCCTCAGGTTTTGCTATTTAAGTTGCAGAATTTGCGTTTTTACGCTTTTTTTTGCTAATTTTGCTGATTTGCGATCCTTGCTGAATTAGGCCCCATAGCAGTAAATTTGTTATCCGATGGGCTAAACCATGTGCACTGCAGGGGGGGCAGATATAACATGTGCAGAGAGAGTTAGATTTGGGTGGGGTGTGTTCAAACTGAAATCTAAATTGCAGTGTAAAAATAAAGCAACCAGTATTCACCCTGCACACAACAATATAACCCATCGAAAACTAACTCTATCCACACGTAATGTCTGCCCCCCCCCCCCCCCCCCCGCAGTGCACATGGTTTTGCCCATCTGATAACAAATTTGCTGCAACGATCAGGTCAGAATTAGGCCCTTGGAGAGTGAGGGAGACAGACCTCTGTCTCTCTGTGGGTGGTGGGGTCTGGTGGGGTCAGTGTGGGCTCTGTAGGGGTGCTGCTCCTGTCACTGTAGTGTACCTGTGCTCAGGGTTGGACTGGCCCATGGGGGTACAGGGGAAAACCCCAGTGGGTCCCAGTAACTGGGGCCCCAACTAGTCCTCTAAGAATCAGGTTCCAGCCTGTGCACTTGAATTATACATTATACATATGTTACCTTATCTGCACAGGACTATGGTGTATTCTCTACAGTGCATTAGTGTTATTAATCTGGTACATTGCATGTGCTATATTTACTATATATACACTTATCAAGGGGCCCAGACCATGAACTTTCTAATGGTAATACAGGCCTCTGTGGAGACTGGCCACACCCCTACACCTTGGTCCTACCACTGCATTCCCCCGGTGGGCCCTCATGCCCCAGTCCGACACTGCCTGTGCTGTTCTGGCTGTCCGGGCTGTCACGGGTGTTTCATATGCTGTTAGGGGTGCTACAGCTGTACATGGCTGTTGCTGTCCTGGCTGTCACTGTGTTGTGCAGGGGGCAGGGGAACTGTCCTCTTATATGCTGTAAAAATTCAGGAGTGTAGTTGTTCAAATAAAAGCACACTGGTCTGTATGCTGTACAAATATAGGGGTGCTGATATTAAAAAAATACTATACTGGCCCTGTATGCTGTAAAAATTCAGGGGTGCTTCTGTTGTTCAAATAAAAGCACACTGGTCCTGTATGCTGTAAAAATTAGAGCTGTGCGGCTGGCACTTTTCGTATTTTGTGTTTTGGCTTTGGTTCTTATTCCACTTTCGTGTTTTTGTTTTGGCTTCGTTTTGCCAAAACCACCCTTTCGTGTTTTGGTTTTGGTTTTGGATCTGGATGATTTTTGAAAAAAAAACATAAAAACAGCTAAAATCACAGAATGTTTGGGTAATTTTGCTCCTATGGTATTATTAACCTTAATAACAATCATTTCCACTCATTTCCAGTCTATTCTATACCTCGCACCTCACAATATTGTTTTTAGGCCAAAAGGTTGCACCGAGGTCACTGAATGACTAAGCTAAGCGACCCAAGTGGGCGGCACAAACACCTGGCCCATACAGGAGTGGCACTGCAGTGTCAGACAGGAGAGCAGATATAAAAAAAAGGCCGCTAACAGCACATGATGCAAATAAGAAAAAAAGGTGCACCGAGGTTCCTGTAGGCCTAAGCTAAGCAACACAACCACCTGGCACATCTAGTAGTGTCACACAGTGGCTGAATGTCGAGAGTGGGCGGCAATTGTTCGGTCCACTGACAGCATCTCCAGAAAGCTCCAGTCACTTTTAAAAAAATCTGCAATTGGTGGACTAATGCAGCAGCACTCCAAGACTCATACGGCAGTGTCACACAGGATGGCACTTTTCAAAAACTAGGTCCCAAACAGCACCTCATGCAAAGATGTCGAAGAGGTGCAATGAGGTAGATGTATGACTAAGCCGAGCGACACAAACAATTCAAACCGGAATTATACGTCCAAATCACTGGAATAAATTGGCAAGATCACTGTGATTAATAATTATAAATCACTGACATTAATTGTAGAGATGTTAAGTGGGTATTTTTCGTGTTTTGTGTTTTGGTTTTGGATTCGGGTCCGCGGTCGTGTTTTGGATTCGGACGCGTTTCGGCAAAACCACCCTTTTGGGTTTTGGATTCGGATATGTTTTGGATTCGGGTGATATTTTTGAAAACCTCAAAAACAGCTAAAACAGGTGTGGGGAACCACCAGCTTGTGTCAGTGAGACACGCTGCCGCTCAGTCCGGCGGCAGCGTGTCTCAGCTGTCAGAACAGGGAGGAGAGCGCGGCTGTCGGGTGGGAGCCGCAGCGTGTATGACTTGAAACCAGCCGCCGGTTCGTGAGCCAATCAGAGCTCGCAGACCGGCAGCCAATCAGAAGCCGCGGCTGCCGGTCCGCGAGCTCTGATTGGCTCTCAAACCAGCGGCTGGTTTCAAGTCCTACATGCCACTGCCGCCCAACATAGCCGCGCTCTCCTCGGTGTCCCGCCGACAGCAGCACGGTAAGCAGCACGGAGGGGAGGGGAGGGGGGGGCAGGGCATCTTTATACCTGGCACTGTGGGGGGCATCTGTATACCTGGCACTGTGGGGACATCTGTATACCTGGCACTGTGAGGGGCATTTGTATACCTGGCACTGTGGGGGCATCTGTATACCTGGCACTGTGGGGGCATCTGTATACCAGGCACTGTGAGGGGCATTTGTATACCTGGCACTGTGGGGACATCTGTATACCTGGCACTGTGGGGACATCTGTATACCTGGCACTGTGAGGGGCATTTGTATACCTGGCACAGTGAGGGGCATTTGTATACCTGGCACTGTGGGGACATCTGTATACCTGGCACTGTGGGGGCATCTGTATACCTGGCACTGTGGGGACATCTGTATACCTGGCACTGTGAGGGGCATTTGTATACCTGGCACTGTGGGGGCATCTGTATACCTGGCACTGTGGGGGCATCTGTATACCTGGCACTGTGGGGGCAATTGTGGATCTGGCACCGCACTATTGGGGGCATATGTGTATCACGTCCCATTTTAACTGGCCACACCCATTTTTTGACGCACACACAGTACCTCTAAGGGGCAGACCTACTGGGGGGCAGGGTCATTTTTTAAGTTTGAGAATTTTTGTATGGCCCCCGAAGGATTTTATAAATATCCAAATGGCCCTCGGTAGAAAAAAGGTTCCCCACCCCTGAGCTAAAATCATAGAATTTGGGGGTAATTTTTATCCTATAGTATTATTAAGCTCAATAACCATAATTTCCACTCATTTCCAGTCTATACTGAACACCTCACACCTCACAATATTATTTTTAGTCCTAAAATTTGCACCAAGGTCACTGGATGACTAAGCTAAGCGACCCAAGTGGGCGGCACAAACACCTGGCCCATCTAGGAGTGGCACTGCAGTGTCAGGCAGGATGGCACTTCAAAAAAATTGTCCCCAAACAGCACATGATGCAAAGAAAAATGAAAGAAAAAAGAGGTGCAAGATGGAATTGTCCTTGGGACCTCCCACCCACCCTTATGTTGTATAAACAGGACATGCACACTTTAACAAACCAATCATTTCATTGACAGGGTCTGCCACACGACTGTGGCTGAAACGACTGGTTGGTTTGGGCCCCCACCAAAAAAGAAGCAATCAATCTCTCCTTGCACAAACTGGCTCTACAGAGGCAAGATGTCCACCTCATCATCATCCTCCGATTCCTCACCCCTTTCACTGTGTACATCCTCCTCCTCACAGAGTATTAATTCGTCCCCACTGTAATCCACCATCACAGGTCCCTGTGTACTTTCTGGAGGCAATTGCTGGTAAATGTCTCCACGGAGGAATTTATAATTCATTTTGATGAACATCATCTTCTCCACATTTTTTGGAAGTAACCTCCTATGCCGATCCCTGACAAGGTGACCGGCTGAACTAAACACTCTTTCGGAGTACACACTGGAGGGGGGGCAATTTAGGTAAAATAAATCCAGTTTGTGCAAGGGCCTCCAAATTGTCTTTTTCCTGCCAGTATACGTACGGACTGTCTGACATGCCTACTTGGATGCTGTCACTCATATAATCCTCCACCATTCTTTCAATGGTGACAGAATCATATGCAGTGACAGTAGACATGTCAGTAATCGTTGGCAGGTCCTTCAGTCTGGACCAGTTGTCAGCACTTGCTCCTGACTGCCCTGCATCACCGCTAGCGGGTGGGTTTGGAAATTTTATCCTTTTCCTGGCAGCTCCAGTGGTGGTAGAAAATGAAGGAGGAGCTGTTGGCAGGTCACGTTCCACTTGACTTGACAATTGTCTCACCAGCAGGTCTTTGAACTAGTGATGTGCACCGGAAATTTTTCAGGTTTTGTGTTTTGGTTTTGGATTCGGTTCCGCGGCCATGTTTTGGATTCGGACGTGTTTTGGCAAAACCTCACCGAAATTTTTTTGTCGGATTCGGGTGTGTTTTGGATTCGGGTGTTTTTTACAAAAAACCCTAAAAAAGAGCTTAAATCATAGAGTTTGGGAGTCATTTTGATCCCATAGTTTTATTAACCTCAATAGCCATAATTTCCACTCATTTCCAGTCTATTCTGAACACCTCACACCTCACAATATTATTTTTAGTCCTAAAATTTGCACCGAGGTCGCTGGATGGCTAAGCTAAGTGACACAAGTGGCCGACACAAACACCTGGCCCATCTAGGAGTGGCACTGCAGTGTCAGGCAGGATGGCACTTCAAAAAAATAGTCCCCAAACAGCACATGATGCAAAGAAAAAAAGAGGCGCACCAAGGTCGCTGTGTGACTAAGCTAAGCGACACAAGTGGCCGACACAAACACCTGGCCCATCTAGGAGTGGCACAGCAGTGTCAGGCAGGATGGCACTTCCAAAAAATTGTCCCCAAACAGCACATGATGCAAAGAAAAAAAGAGGCGCACCAAGGTCGCTGTGTGACTAAGCTAAGCGACACCAGTGGCCGACACAAACACCTGGCCCATCTAGGAGTGGCACTGCAGTGTCAGGCAGGATGGCACTTCAAAAAAATTGTCCCCAAACAGCACATGATGCAAAGAAAAATGAAAGAAAAAAGAGGTGCAAGATGGAATTGTCCTTGGGCCCTCCCACCCACCCTTATGTTGTATAAAAAGGACATGCACACTTTAACGAACCCATCATTTCAGCGACAGGGTCTGCCACATGACTGTGACTGAAATGACTGGTTGGTTTGGGCCCCCACCAAAAAAAGAAGCAATCAATCTCTCCTTGCACAAAGTGGCTCTACAGAGGCAAGATGTCCACCTCATCATCATCCTCCAATTCCTCACCTCTTTCACTGTGTACATCCCCCTCCTCACAGATTATTAATTCGTCCCCACTGGAATCCACCATCTCAGGTCCCTGTGTACTTTGTGGAGGCAATTTCTGCTGGTGAATGTCTCCACGGAGGAATTGATTATAATTCATTTTGATGAACATCATCTTCTCCACATTTTCTGGAAGTAATCTCGTACGCCGATTGCTGACAAGGTGAGCGGCTGCACTAAACACTCTTTCGGAGTACACACTGGAGGGAGGGCAACTTAGGTAGAATAAAGCCAGTTTGTGCAAGGGCCTCCAAATTGCCTCTTTTTCCTGCCAGTATACGTACGGACTGTCTGACGTGCCTACTTGGATGCGGTCACTCATATAATCCTCCACCATTCTTTCAATGGTGAGAGAATCATATGCAGTGACAGTAGACGACATGTCAGTAATCGTTGGCAGGTCCTTCAGTCCGGACCAGCTGTCAGCACTCGCTCCAGACTGCCCTGCATCACCGCCAGCGGGTGGGCTCGGAATTCTTAGCCTTTTCCTCGCACCCCCAGTTGCGGGAGATTGTGAAGGAGGAGATGTTGACGGGTCACGTTCCGCTTGACTTGACAATTTTCTCACCAGCAGGTCTTTGAACCTCTGCAGACTTGTGTCTGCCGGAAAGAGAGATACAACGTAGGTTTTAAATCTAGGATCGAGCACGGTGGCCAAAATGTAGTGCTCTGATTTCAACAGATTGACCACCCGTGAATCCTGGTTAAGCGAATTAAGGGCTCCATCCACAAGTCCCACATGCCTAGTGGAATCGCTCTGTTTTAGCTCCTCCTTCAATGTCTCCAGCTTCTTCTGCAAAAGCCTGATGAGGGGAATGACCTGACTCAGGCTGGCAGTGTCTGAACTGACTTCACGTGTGGCAAGTTCAAAGGGTTGCAGAACCTTGCACAACGTTGAAATCATTCTTCACTGCGCTTGAGTCAGGTGCATTCCTCCTCCTTTGCCTATATCGTGGGCAGATGTATAGGCTTGAATGGCCTTTTGCTGCTCCTCCATCCTCTGAAGCATATAGAGGGTTGAATTCCACCTCGTTACCACCTCTTGCTTCAGATGATGGCAGGGCAGGTTCAGGAATGTTTGGTGGTGCTCCAGTCTTCTGTACGCGGTGGCTGAATGCCGAAAGTGGCCCGCAATTCTTCAGGCCACCGACAGCATCTCTTGCACGCCCCTGTCGTTTTTTAAATAATTCTGCACCACCAAATTCAATGTATGTGCAAAACATGGGACGTGCTGGAATTTGCCCAGATGTAATGCACGCACAATATTGCTGGCGTTGTTCGATGTCACAAATCCCCAGGAGAGTCCAATTGGGGTAAGCCATTCTGCGATGATCTTCCTCAGTTGCAGTAAGAGGTTGTCAGCTGTGTGCCTATTCTGGAAAGCGGTGATACAAAGCGTAGCCTGCCTAGGAACGAGTTGGCGTTTGCGAGATGCTTCTACTGGTGCCTCCGCTGCTGTTCTTGCTGTGGGAGGCAATACATCTACCCAGTGGGCTGTCACAGTCATATAGTCCTGAGTCTGCCCTGCTCCACTTGTCCACATGTCCGTGGTTAAGTGGACATTGGGTACAACTGCATTTTTTAGGACACTGGTGACTCTTTTTCTGACGTCTGTGTACATTTTCGGTATCGCCTGCCTAGAGAAATGGAACCTAGATGGTATTTGGTACCGGGGACACAGTACCTCAATCAAGTCTCTAGTTGGCTCTGAATTATCGGTGGAAACCGGAACCACGTTTCTCACAACCCAGGCTGCCAAGGCCTGAGTTATCTGCTTTGCAGCAGGATGACTGCTGTGATATGTCATCTTCCTCGCAAAGGACTGTTGGACAGTCAATTGCTTACTGGAAGTAGTACAAGTGGTCTTCCGACTTCCTCTCTGGGATGACGATCGACTCCCAGCAGCTACAACAGCAGCGCCAGCAGCAGTTGGCGTTACACTCAAGGATGCATCGGAGGAATCCCAGGCAGGAGAGGACTCGTCAGACTTGCCAGTGACATGGCCTGCAGGACTATTGGCTTTCCTGGGTAAGGAGGAAATTGACACTGAGGGAGTTGGTGGTGTTGTTTGCAGGAGCTTGGTTACAAGAGGAAGGGATTTAGTGGTCAGTGGACTGCTTCCGCTGTCACCCAAAGTTTTTGAACTTGTCCCTGACTTATGATGAATGCGCTGCAGGTGACGTATAAGGGAGGATGTTCCGAGGTGGTTAACGTCCTTACCCCTACTTATTACAGCTTGACAAAGGCAACACACGGCTTGACACCTGTTGTCCGCATTTGTGTTGAAATAATTCCACACCGAAGAGGTGATTTTTTTTTGTATTTTGACCAGGCATGTCAATGGCCATATTCGTCCCATGGACAACAGGTGTCTCCCCGGGTGCCTGACTTAAACAAACCACCTCACCATCAGAATCCTCCTTGTCAATTTCCTCCCCAGCGCCAGCAACACCCATATCCTCATCCTGGTGTACTTCAACAGTGACATCTTCAATGTGACTATCAGGAACTGGACTGTGGGTGCTCCTTCCAGCACTTGCAGGGTGCGTGCAAATGGTGGAAGGCGCAAGCTCTTCCCGTCCAGTGTTGGGAAGGTCAGGCATCGCAATTGACACAATTGGACTCTCCTTGGGGATTTGTGATTTAGAAGAACGCACAGTTCTTTGCTGTGCTTTTGCCAGCTTAAGTCTTTTCATTTTTCTAGCGAGAGGATGAGTGCTTCCATCCTCATGTGAATCTGAACCACTAGCCATGAACATAGGCCATGGCCTTAGCCGTTCTTTGCCACTCCGTGTCGTAAATGGCATATTGGCAAGTTTACGCTTCTCATCAGACGCTTTCAATTTTGATTTTTGGGTCATTTTACTGAACTTTTGTTTTTTGGTTTTTACATGCTCTCTACTATGACATTGGGCATCGGCCTTGGCAGACGATGTTGATGGCATTTCATCGTCTCGGCCATGACTAGTGGCAGCAGCTTCAGCACGAGGTGGAAGTGGATTTTGATCTTTCCCTATTTTAACCTCCACATTTTTGTTCTCCATTTTTTAATGTGTGGAATTATATGCCAGTATCAATAGCAATGGCCTACTACTATATTTACTGTGCACAACTGAAATGCACCACAGGTATGGATGGATAGTATACTTGACGACACAGAGGTAGGTACAGCAGTGGCCTTCCGTACCGTACTGCTATTTATAGTATACTGGTGGTCACCGTGTCAGCAAACTGCAAAACTAAAATGCACCACAGGTATAGAATGTAGATGGATAGTATACTTAATGAATGACGACACAGAGGTAGGTACAGCAGTGGCCTTCCGTACTGCTATATAAACTATAGTATACTGGTGATCACTGTATCAGCAAACTGCAAAACTAAAATGTACCACAGGTATAGAATGTAGATGGATAGTATACTTAATGAATGACGACACAGAGGTAGGTACAGCAGTGGCCTTCCGTACTGCTATATATAGTATACTGGTGGTCACTGTGTCAGCAAACTGCAAAACTAAAATGCACCACAGGTATAGAATGTAGATGGATAGTATACTTAATGAATGATGACACAGAGGTAGGTACAGCAGTGGCCTTCCGTACCGTACTGCTATATATAGTATACTGGTGGTCACTGTGTCAGCAAACTGCAAAACTAAAATGCACCACAGGTATAGAATGTAGATGGATAGTATACTTAATGAATGACGACACAGAGGTAGGTACAGCAGTGGCCTTCCGTACTGCTATATATAGTATACTGGTGGTCACTGTGTCAGCAAACTGTAAAACTAAAATGCACCACAGGTATAGAATGTAGATGGATAGTATACGTAATGAATGATGACACAGAGGTAGGTACAGCAGTGGCCTTCCGTACCGTACTGCTATATATAGTATACTGGTGGTCACTGTGTCAGCAAACTGCAAAACTAAAATGCACCACAGGTATAGAATGTAGATGGATAGTATACTTAATGAATGACGACACAGAGGTAGGTACAGCAGTGGCCTTCCGTTCTGCTATATATAGTATACTGGTGGTCACTGTGTCAGCAAACTGTAAAACTAAAATGCACCACAGGTATAGAATGTAGATGGATAGTATACTTAATGAATGACGACACAGAGGTAGGTACAGCAGTGGCCTTCCGTACCGTACTGCTTTATATAGTATACTGGTGGTCACTGTGTCAGCAAACTGCAAAACTAAAATGCACCACAGGTATAGAATGTAGATGGATAGTATACTTAATGAATGACGACACAGAGGTAGGTACAGCAGTGGCCTTCCGTACTGCTATATATAGTATACTGGTGGTCACTGTATCAGCAAACTGCAAAACTAAAATGCACCACAGGTATAGAATGTAGATGGATAGTATACTTAATGAATGACGACACAGAGGTAGGTACAGCAGTGGCCTTCCGTACTGCTATATATAGTATACTGGTGGTCACTGTGTCAGCAAACTGCAAAACTAAAATGCAATACAGGTATAGAATGTAGATGGATAGTATACTTAATGAATGACGACACAGAGGTAGGTACAGCAGTGGCCTTCCGTACTGCTATATATAGTATACTGGTGGTCACTGTATCAGCAAACTGCAAAACTAAAATGCACCACAGGTATAGAATGTAGATGGATAGTATACTTAATGAATGACGACACAGAGGTAGGTACAGCAGTGGCCTTCCGTACTGCTATATATAGTATACTGGTGGTCACTGTGTCAGCAAACTGCAAAACTAAAATGCACCACAGGTATAGAATGTAGATGGATAGTATACTTAATGAATGACGACACAGAGGTAGGTACAGCAGTGGCCTACTGTACCGTAATGCTATTTATTATATACTGGTGGTCACTGGTCAGCAAAACTCTGCACTGTACTCCTCCTATATAATATTATACTGGTGGTCCCCAGTCCCCACAATAAAGCAGCACACTGAGCACAGATATGGAGTGTTTTTCAGGCAGACAACGTATACTAGTGGTCACTGTCAGCAAAACTCTGCACTGTACTGCTGCTATATAATACAGCTGCTCCCCAGTCCCCACAATTAAGCAGTGTGAGCACAGATATATGCAGCACACTGTGAGCACAGATATGGAGCATTTTTTTCAGGCAGAGAACGGATAACTGGTGGTCACTGATCAGCAAAACTCTGCACTGTACTCCTGTCACGATCCGGGTATCTGGACGCCATTACTTACCCTTCAGATGCCTCCTAAGGCGGGCTCAGCGTTCCAGGACCAGATTCCGCTGTTCCTGAGTTTCCACATGCAGAGTGTCAGAGTGGTGTTTTCATCAGCCGCGGCCTCCGCTGTGCCCGCGTGGTTAAATGTGCATCTATCAGCCTGGCGTCTCCTGTCTCCGGTGGCCGGCGCCGCCATTACTGTTTCCCAGACCACATGGATTACAAACCAAACTTCCCTCCAAGTGTCTGCATGGGCGCAGCCATCTTGGATTCTGTCATCTGATCATTTCCACCAATCTGCTGTTTGTATTGTTGATTTGCATAATTGCCTAGCCAACCCCTTCCTTGCTGCAGGTATAAGTAAGCTGTGCCTGAGCAAGGAAGACGTCAGTGCTTTGGTTGTCAAACCTAGTTCCTGTTTGTCTCTCTTCTATGATTGTCTTCCAGGTTCCAGCTCCTGTCTCAAGACTTCCACCATAGAGACCCGCACCAGCATTCCACCTGCGGTGTAGCCTGACTCTCCAATCCATTGTGGATTCATCTGTTTCCAGCTACAACACTACCTGCTTCCAGCCTCAGCTTCCAGCAGAATACAGCTTCCCTTAAAGGGCCGGTGTCCTTTCTACACTTTACCACTCTCCACCGGAATTATTATTTCTCCGCTCTCAAGTTCTACATTTCAGTTCACATTTCATCGCTCCCAAAGTTCATTTATTATTTAACTGGTTCCAGCCAGTATCCACTCCGTGCTAACAACAGTCTGGTTCCAGCCAGTATCCACAGCAGCTGTTTTACCTTCAGCAACCCAGCTCTTCCTGGAACACCAGCTGGTACAATCCTGGGTTATCTCCATTGCTACAGCCGGGCCTGGTAAGGACTTTCCATCTAGAAGATCATAAGAACTATCTCACACTACCAGTGCCCTGTGGCTCCTGCCATGCTGTAGTACTCAGGAACTGTATTTATTCTTTGCTGACTTTTACGTTTTCCTTTATTGCTGCTGTGATGCGGAGTTGTCATAATAAACATCATTGACTTTTATCTAAGTTGTCGTGGTCACGCCTTCGGGCAGTTATTATTCATGTTACTTACATGTCCAGGGGTCTGATACAACCTCCCAGGTTCCGGTACATCTCAGCCCCTACAACTGAGGCTGCCTCCCGTCAGCTCAGGCCCTCAGTTGTGACAGTAAGCACTGACCTAATGAATCCAGCCGGAGACCAGGATCAAGCGGCCAGGCCGATGCAAGAACTGGCAGCCCGACTAGAACATCAGGAGGCTGCACAGGGCCACATCATCCGCTGTCTCCAGGATCTCTCTACTCGGCTGGATGGGATTCAGACCACTCTCCGTGGATCAGGCGCGTCTGGTGCGTCAACCACAGTGACTCCAGCTATAACCCCACCCACCTTACCCATTCCTGCTCCACGTCTTCATCTTCCAACGCCAGCAAAATTTGACGGATCTCCAAGATTCTGCAGGGGATTTCTCAACCAGTGTGAGATTCAGTTTGAGCTACAACCTGGCAATTTCCCCAGTGACCGTACAAAAATTGCCTACATTATTTCTCTTCTCAGTGGCTCAGCCCTCGATTGGGCATCACCGTTATGGGAGAGGTCCGACACCCTGCTATCTTCTTACACTGCATTCGTGTCAACATTCAGGCGCATCTTCGACGAGCCAGGCCGGGTAACTTCAGCTTCGTCTGAGATTCTCCGTTTACGCCAGGGATCACGTACTGTAGGACAATATCTTATACAGTTCCAGATCCTGGCATCCGAACTGGCATGGAACGACGAGGCCCTGTATGCTGCATTCTGGCATGGTTTATCCGAGCGTATTAAAGATGAGTTAGCTACCAGAGACTTACCCTCCAAGTTAGATGAGTTAATCTCACTTTGTACGAAAGTTGACTTACGTTTCAGAGAGAGAGCAACTGAGCGTGGAAGATCATCTGCTCCAAAATCTTCTGCTCCTCCTCCTCGCCAACTGTCACCAACTAAAGATGAACCCATGCAAATTGGCCGTTCCCGTTTAACTCCTGCTGAGCGCCGAAGACGTCTCTCCGAGTTTCTCTGTTTGTACTGTGCAGCTCCGTCTCACACCATTAATGCCTGTCCCAAACGTCCGGGAAACTCCAAATCCTAGCTCGCCAAGGAGAGGGCCGGCTAGGAGTAATGATCTCCTCTCCATCTCCTCAAGATTGTAACCTCCCAGTCTCGCTTCAAGTTGCTCAACGTTATCAGAACGTCATTGCCCTCCTGGATTCCGGAGCAGCTGGGAACTTTATTACCGAAGCCTATGTTAAACGGTGGTCCCTACCCACCGAGAGACTTCCTTCGTCCTTTTCCTTAACTGCTGTGGATGGCAGTAAAATTTTTGATACAGTTATTTCTCTAAGGACTCTACCAGTTCGTCTGAGAGTGGGAGTTCTTCATTCCGAACTTATTTCACTTTTAGTGATTCCAAGAGCCACACATCCTGTGGTCCTGGGCCTTCCATGGCTCCGTCTTCACAATCCTACAATTGATTGGACGACTACGCAAATCCTGGCATGGGGTTCCTCCTGTACTAAGACATGTTTGTTTAAAGTGTTGCCTGTCTGTTCCTCCTCCCCCAGGTCGTCTGATGTTCCACCTCCTCCATATCAAGATTTCACGGATGTGTTCAGTAAAGCTTCTGCTGATATCCTTCCCCCTCATAGAGAATGGGACTGCCCGATTGATCTCGTTCCAGGGAAGGTTCCACCTCGAGGCCGAACTTATCCGTTGTCTCTCCCCGAGACGCATTCTATGGAGGAATACATAAAAGAGAACCTAGCAAAGGGGTTCATTCGACCTTCTTCTTCTCCAGCCGGCGCAGGCTTCTTTTTTGTAAAGAAGAAAGATGGTGGTCTGCGGCCGTGCATCGACTACAGAGGTTTGAACGACATTACCATCAAGAACAGCTATCCTTTACCCCTGATTACTGAGCTCTTTGACAGAGTTAGCGGAGCTACCATCTTTACAAAGCTGGACCTGAGAGGTGCATACAATCTCATCCGGATCCGTGAGGGTGACGAGTGGAAGACCGCATTTAACACCCGTGACGGACATTATGAGTACCTCGTCATGCCCTTCGGATTGAGCAATGCTCCAGCTGTCTTCCAGCATTTCGTCAATGAGATCTTCAGAGACATTCTATACCGTCATGTCGTGGTCTATCTAGATGATATCCTCATTTTTGCCAACAATTTAGAGGAACATCGTTTCTGGGTAAAGGAGGTTCTGTCCCGTCTCCGTGTCAATCATCTCTACTGCAAATTAGAGAAATGCGTCTTTGAAGTCAAGTCCATTCCGTTTCTAGGGTACATTGTGTCCGGTTCCGGACTAGAGATGGATCCTGAGAAACTACAAGCAATCCAGAATTGGCCAGTACCCTTAACCCTCAAAGGGGTCCAGAGGTTCTTAGGGTTCGCCAATTATTACCGAAAGTTTATACGAGACTTTTCCACCATTGTGGCGCCTGTTACTGCTTTCACCAAGAAGGGTGCTAACCCGTCCAAGTGGTCTGAAGAAGCCATGCAAGCTTTTCATCTTTTAAAACAGAGGTTCATCTCTGCACCTGTCCTGAAACAGCCTGACGTCGACTCTCCTTTCATCTTAGAGGTGGATGCCTCCTCCGTTGGAGTAGGAGCGGTGTTATCTCAGAGGGCTAAAGATGGTCATTTACATCCTTGCAGTTTCTTCTCACGGAAGTTCTCCCCAGCGGAGCGCAACTATGCCATTGGCGACCAGGAGTTGCTAGCCATCAAGCTCGCTCTAGAGGAGTGGAGATATCTGTTGGAGGGAGCTTCTCATTCAATCACCATCCTTACAGACCACAAGAACCTTCTATATCTAAAAGGCGCACAATGTCTCAACCCTCGTCAGGCCAGATGGGCACTTTTCTTTTCCAGGTTCGACTTTAAACTCCAGTTCTGTCCGGGCTCTCAGAATCGCAAGGCCGATGCCCTTTCCCGCTCATGGGAGCAAGAAAATGAGTCAGAGTCTTCAGACAAGCATCCTATTATAAATCCGTTGGCATTCTCCACGGTAGGGATGGACTCTACGCCCCCATCAGGGAAAAGTTTTGTGAAGCCGACACTAAGGAAGAAGCTCATGCATTGGGCCCATGCTTCCCGTTTTGCCGGACATACAGGTATCCAAAAAACCCTGGAGTTTATCTCTAGGTCCTATTGGTGGCCAACTCTGAAAAAGGACGTTTTGGAGTTTATTGCATCTTGCCCAAAGTGTGCTCAACATAAAGTATCCCGCCAGTCGCCTGCGGGGCAACTGGTTCCACTATCTGTTCCCCGTCGACCATGGACCCATTTGTCGATGGATTTTATTACAGATTTGCCCATGTGCAACAAGTTCAATACCATCTGGGTGGTAGTTGACCGGTTCACCAAGATGGCACACTTCATTCCTCTCACCGGTCTTCCGTCAGCTTCCAAGTTGGCTCAAGTATTCATACAAGAGATCTTCCGACTCCACGGTCTTCCAGAAGAAATTATCTCAGATCGAGGAGTTCAATTCACAGCCAAATTCTGGCGAAGTTTATGTCAAGTCCTCCAAGTCAAGTTAAAGTTTTCCACGGCTTACCATCCTCAGACCAATGGTCAAACTGAGAGGGTGAATCAGGACTTGGAGGCCTTCCTCCGCATCTATGTGTCCTCCTCTCAAGATGACTGGGTTCAATTACTTCCCTGGGCCGAGTTCTGTCATAACAACCAGTATCATTCTTCATCTTCTTCAACACCATTCTTCACCAACTTTGGATTCCACCCTAAAGTCCCTGAGTTCCAACCGCTTCCAGCAACTTCTGTTCCCGCAGTGGATATCACCTTGCATCAGTTTGCCAATATCTGGAAGAGCGTACGATCAGCTCTGCTCAAGGCATCGTTCAGGTACAAGAAGTTTGCGGATAAGAAGCGTCGAGCAGTTCCTGCTCTCAAGGTGGGTGATCGGGTATGGTTATCCACGAAGAATTTGAGGTTAAGAGTTCCCAGTATGAAGTTTGCACCTCGCTACATCGGTCCTTTTAAAATTGATCAAGTCATCAATCCTGTTGCTTACAGACTCCAGTTACCTCCCTTCTTAAAAATACCCAGGACATTCCATGTTTCCCTGTTGAAACCGCTAATCTTGAATCGGTTTCATTCCTCACTTCCACCAACTCCGAAAGTCCAAACTCAACGAGGCGTTGAGTATGAAGTGGCCAAGATCCTGGACTCACGTCACCGTTACGGTCAACTTCAGTATCTCATTGACTGGAAGGGCTATGGTCCTGAAGAACGCTCTTGGACCAATGCCTCTGACGTCCATGCTCCTGCCTTGGTCCGAAATTTCCACGCAAAGTTTCCTTTAAAGCCTAAGAAGTGTCCTGGGGCCACTCCTAAAGGGGGGGGTGCTGTCACGATCCGGGTATCTGGACGCCATTACTTACCCTTCAGATGCCTCCTAAGGCGGGCTCAGCGTTCCAGGACCAGATTCCGCTGTTCCTGAGTTTCCACATGCAGAGTGTCAGAGTGGTGTTTTCATCAGCCGCGGCCTCCGCTGTGCCCGCGTGGTTAAATGTGCATCTATCAGCCTGGCGTCTCCTGTCTCCGGTGGCCGGCGCCGCCATTACTGTTTCCCAGACCACATGGATTACAAACCAAACTTCCCTCCAAGTGTCTGCATGGGCGCAGCCATCTTGGATTCTGTCATCTGATCATTTCCACCAATCTGCTGTTTGTATTGTTGATTTGCATAATTGCCTAGCCAACCCCTTCCTTGCTGCAGGTATAAGTAAGCTGTGCCTGAGCAAGGAAGACGTCAGTGCTTTGGTTGTCAAACCTAGTTCCTGTTTGTCTCTCTTCTATGATTGTCTTCCAGGTTCCAGCTCCTGTCTCAAGACTTCCACCATAGAGACCCGCACCAGCATTCCACCTGCGGTGTAGCCTGACTCTCCAATCCATTGTGGATTCATCTGTTTCCAGCTACAACACTACCTGCTTCCAGCCTCAGCTTCCAGCAGAATACAGCTTCCCTTAAAGGGCCGGTGTCCTTTCTACACTTTACCACTCTCCACCGGAATTATTATTTCTCCGCTCTCAAGTTCTACATTTCAGTTCACATTTCATCGCTCCCAAAGTTCATTTATTATTTAACTGGTTCCAGCCAGTATCCACTCCGTGCTAACAACAGTCTGGTTCCAGCCAGTATCCACAGCAGCTGTTTTACCTTCAGCAACCCAGCTCTTCCTGGAACACCAGCTGGTACAATCCTGGGTTATCTCCATTGCTACAGCCGGGCCTGGTAAGGACTTTCCATCTAGAAGATCATAAGAACTATCTCACACTACCAGTGCCCTGTGGCTCCTGCCATGCTGTAGTACTCAGGAACTGTATTTATTCTTTGCTGACTTTTACGTTTTCCTTTATTGCTGCTGTGATGCGGAGTTGTCATAATAAACATCATTGACTTTTATCTAAGTTGTCGTGGTCACGCCTTCGGGCAGTTATTATTCATGTTACTTACATGTCCAGGGGTCTGATACAACCTCCCAGGTTCCGGTACATCTCAGCCCCTACAACTGAGGCTGCCTCCCGTCAGCTCAGGCCCTCAGTTGTGACAACTCCTATATACAGCTGCTCCCCAGCCCTCCCCACAATTAAGCAATAGTGCACTGCACAGCACAATCAAGTTCAACAATAACGGAGAGGATGCCAGCCACGTCCTCTCCCTAACATTTCCAATGCACGAGTGAAAATGGCTGCGACGCGCGGCTGCTTATATAGAATCCAAATCTCGCGAGAATCCGACAGCGGGATGATGACGTTCGGGCGCGCTCGGGTTACCCGAGCCATACGGGAGAATCCGAGTATGGCTCGGACCCGTGTAAAAAGGGTGAAGTTCGGGGGGTTCGGTTTCCGAGAAACCGAACCCGTTCATCACTACTTTGAACATCTGCAGACTTGTGTCTGCCAGAAAGAGAGATACAACGTAGGCTTTAAACCTAGGGTCGAGCACGGTGGCCAAAATGTAGTGCTCTGATTTCAACAGAATGACCACCCATGAATCCTGGTTAATCGAATGAAGGGCTCCATCCACAAGTTCCACATGCCTAGCGGAGTCGCTTCGTTTTAGCTCCTCCTTCAATCTCTCCAGCTGTTTCTGCAAAAGCCTGATGAGGGGAATGACCTGACTTTGGCTGGCAGTGTCTGAACTGACTTCACGTGTGGCAAGTTCAAAGGGTTTGGGAACCTTGCACAACATGGAAATCATTCTCCACTGCGCTTGAGTCAGGTGCATTCACCCTCCTTTGCCTATATTGTAGGCAGATGTATAGGCTTGAAAGGCCTTTTGCTGCTCCTCCATCCTCTGAAGCATATAGAGGGTTGAATTCCACCTCGTTACCACCTCTTGCTTCAGCTGTTGGCAGGGCATGTTCAGGAGGGTTTACTGGCACTTCAGTCTTCGGCACGCGGTGGCCCACAATTTTTTTGCCCACCGACAGCATCTCCTGCACGCCCCTGTCGTTTTTCAAAAAATTATGCACCACCAAATTAATTGTATGTGCAAACCATGGGACGTGCTGGAATTTGCCCACATGTAATGCACGCACAATATTGGTGGCGTTGTCTGATATCACAAATCCCCAGGAAAGTCCAATTGGGGTAAGCTAGTCTGCGATGATGTTCCTCAGTTTCTGTAAGAGGTTGTCAGCTGTGTGCCTCTTATGGAAAGCGATGATACAAAGCGTAGCCTGCCTAGGAACGAGTTGGCGTTTGCGAGATGCTGCTACTGGTGCCGCCACTGTTGTTGCTGCGGGAGGCAATACATCTACCCAGTGTGCTGTCACAGTCATATAGTCCTTAGTCTGCCTTGCTCCACTTGGCAACATGTCCATGGTTATGTGGACAGTGGGTACAACTGCATTTTTTTAGGACACTGAGGACACTTTTTCTGATGTCTGTGTACAATCCCGGTATCACCTGCCTAGAGAAGTGGAACCTAGATGGGATTTGGTAACGGGGACACACTACCTCAAGCAATTCTCTAAGTCCCTGTGAACTAATGGTGGATATCGTACGCACGTCTAACACCAACATAGTTGTCAAGGCCTGAGTTATCCGCTTTGCAGCAGGATGACTGCTGTGATATTTCATCTTCCTCGCAAAGGACTGTTGGACAGTCATTTGCTTAATGGAAGTAGTACAAGTGGTCTTCCGACTTCCTCTCTGGGATGACGATCGACTCCCAGCAGCAACAACAGCAGCACCAGCAGTAACAGCAGCAATAGGCGTTCCACTCAAGGATCCATCGGAGGAATCCCAGTTAGGAGAAGACTCATCAGTCTTGCCAGTGACATGGCCTGCAGGACTATTGGCGTTCCTGTCTAAGGAGTAAATTGACATTGAGGGAGTTGGTGGTGTGGTTTGCAGGAGCTTGGGTACAAGAGGAAGAAGGGATTTAGTTGTCAGTGGACTGCTTCTACTGTTACCCAAAGTTTTTGAATTTGTCAATGACTTCTGATGAATGTGCTCCAGGTGACGTATAAGGGAGGATGTTCCTAGGTAGTTAACGTCCTTACCCCTACTTATTATGGCTTGACAAAGGCAACACACGGCTTGACACCTGTTGTCCGCATTTCTGTTGAAATAATTCCACACCGAAGAGGTGATTTTTTTTGTATTTTGACCAGGCATGTCAATGGCCTTATTCATCCCACGGACAACAGGTGTCTCTCCGGGTGCCTGATTTAAACAAACCACATCACCATCAGAATCCTCCTCATCAACTTCCTCCTCAGCACCAGCAACACCCATATCCTCATCCTGGTGTACTTCAACAGTGATATCTTCAATTTGAATATCAGGAACTGGACTGTGGGTACTCCTTTCAGCACTTGCAGGGGGAGTACAAATGGTGGAAGGAGCCACCTCTTCTCGTCCAGTGTTGAGAAGGTCAGGCATCGCACCCACCAACACATTTGGACTCTCCTTGAGGATTTGTGATTTACAATGCACAATTCTTTGCTGTGCTTTTGCCAGCTTAACTCTTTTAATTTTTCTAGCGGTAGGGTGAGTGCTTCCATCATCATGTGAAGCTGAACCACTAGTCATGAGGAACATAGGAGAGGGCCTTAGCCGTTCCTTGCCACTCCATGTCGTAAATGGCATATTGGCAAGTTTACGTTTCTCCTCAGACGATTTTAATTTAGATTTTTGGGTCATTTTACTGAACTTTTGCTTTTTGGATTTTACATGCTCTCTACTATGACATTGGGCATCGGCCTTTGCAAACGACGTTGATGGCATTTCATCGTCTCTGCCATGACTAGTGGCAGCAGCTTCAGCACTAGGTGGAAATGTATCTTGATCTTTCCCTATTTTACCCTCCTAATTTTTGTTCTCCATTTTTTTAATGTGTGGAATTATATGCCAGTAATATATCTGGAATTAGACGGCAGTAATGTCTGGAATTAGATACCACTAGATAGATACCAGATACCACTGTGACTGGAATGATGATGACCTATGCACAGTGACAGGACACTACCATAGCACCCTACAGCAGCAAGATGCAGCACAAGACACTTATCACTGACCAGTGATACTGAGCACTGATAATACTACTGAGAACTGACACTGAGCAGCACGATGCACCACAAGACACTGTACTAATATTAGTAATGTAGTATTACTGAGCAGCACAAGGCAATGAGCAGTGATACTGAGCACTGATGATACTACTGAGAACTGACACTGAGCAGCACGATGCAGCACAAGGCACTGTACTAGTCTTAGTAATGTAGTATTACTGAGCAGCACAAGACAATGAGCAGTGATACTGAGCACTGATGATACTACTTAGAACTGACACTGAGCAGCACGATGCAGCACAAGACACTGTACTAGTATTAGTAATGTATTATTACTGAGCAGCACGATGCAGCACAAGGCACTGTACTAGTATTAGTAATGTAGTATTACTGAGCAGCACAAGACAATGAGCAGTGATACTGAGCACTGATGATACTACTTAGAACTGACACTGAGCAGCACGATGCAGCACAAGACACTGTACTAGTATTAGTAATATATTATTACTGAGCAGCACGATGCAGCACAAGACACTGTACTAGTATTAGTAATGTATAATTACTGAGCAGCACGATGTAGCACAAGACACTGTACTAGTATTAGTGATGTATTACTGAGCAGCAAAAGACAATGAGCAGTGATACTGAGCACTGATGATAGTACTGAGAACTGACAGTGAGCAGCACGATGCAGCACAAGACACTATACTAGTAGTATTAGTAATGTATTATTTACTGAGCAGCACGATGCAGCACAAGACAATGTACTAGTATTAGTAATGTAGTATTACTGATCAGCACAAGACAATGAGCAGTGATACTGAGCACTGATGATACTACTGAGAATTGACACTGAGCAGCACAATGCAGCACAAGACACTGTACCAGTATTAGTGAGCAGCACAAAAGCACTCTGGAATTGTCACCCCCCAGATACCACTGTGACTGGAATGATGATGACCGATGCACAGTCACAGGATACTACTATCACAGCTCCCTACTGCAGTAAGATGCAGCACAAGAGAGACACTGTACTAGTATTACTGAGCAGCACAAGACAATAAGCACTGATACTGAGCACTAATACTGAGCACTGATACTGAGAACTGCTGAGAGAACGTAGCCACGTCCTCTCTGTACTTTCTACAATGCCTGAGTGAAAATGGCGGCGACGCGCAGATCTTTATATGGAATCCGAATCTCGCGAGAATCCGACAGCGGGATGATGACGTTTTGCCTCGTTCAGGTTTTCCAAGTCAGGCAGGAATAACTGAGCCCGGCTCGGATCCGTGTTTGCCACGTGGAGTTCGGGGGGGTTCGGTTCTCGGCAAGCCGAACCCGCTCATCTCTAATTAATTGGCAAAATCACTGTAATTATACGTCCAAATCACTGTAATTAAATGGCAAGATCACTGTAATTAATAATTATAAATCAATGACATTAATTGGCAAAATCACTGTAATTGTATATCCAAATCACTGGAATTAAATGGCAAAATATCGCCTTGTCTGCATAGTAAAGTGAAATCTAGATGGGATTTGGTACCGGGGTCACAATACCTCCATCAATTGTCTAAATCCCACTGCACTAATGGCGGATACCAGGCGCACATCTAACACCAACATAAGTGTCAAGGCCTCAGTTATGAGGGCTTCCATCATCATGTGAAGCTGAACCACTAGTCATGAACATAGGCCAGGGCATCAGTCTTTCCTTGCCACTCTGTGTCATAAATGGCATATTGGCAAGTTTACGTTTCTCATCAGACCATTTCAATTTCTTTTTTTGGGTCTTTTTACTGAACTTTGGCTTTTTGGATTTTACATGCTCTCTACTATCACATTGGGCATCGGCCTTGGCAGACGAGGTTGATGGCATTTCATCATCTATGTCATGGCTAGTGGCAGCAGCTTCAGCACTAGGAGGAAGTGGTTCTTGATCTTTCCCTATTTTATCCTACAAATTTTTGTTCTCCATTATTTTTTTGGGAGTTATATAAGACAATATGCGACACAGGAGTGACTGATGGCCAGGACAGTACCACTGGTCTGATGCAGCACAACACAGCAACACTGTAAGGGACTTGTTGTTGTTGTTGTTGTTATTATTATTATTATTATACAGCAGCAGTGAACATATAGCAGCAGCGTAAACCACTGTGACTGCCTGGTCAATGGAATGACTGATGGACAGGACACTACCACTGGTCTGATGCAGCACAACACAGCAACACTGTAAGGGACTTGTTGTTGTTATTATTATTATTATTATTATTATTATTATTATTATTATACTGCAGCAGTGGACATATAGCAGCAGCGTAAACCACTGTGACTGCCTGGTCAATGGAATGACTGATGGACAGGACACTACCACTGGTCTAATGCAGCACAACACAACAACACTGTAAGGGACTTGTAGTTGTTATTATTATTGTTATATGGCAGCAGTGGACATATAGCAGCAGCGTATATCGTCACTGGAATGACTGATGAACAGGACACTACCACTGGTCTGATGCAGCACAACACAACAACACTGTAAGGGACTTGTGGTTGTTATTATTATTATACAGCAGCAGTGGACATATAGAGCAGCGTATATTGTCACTGGAATGACTGATGGACAGGACAGTACCACTGGTCTAATGCAGCACAACACAGCAACACTGTAAGGGACTTGTGGTTGTTGTTATAATTATTATACGGCAGCAGTGGACATATAGCAGCAGCGTATATCGTCACTGGCATGACTGATGAACAGGACACTACCACTGGTCTGATGCAGCACAACACAACAACACATTTATACAGCTACACTGGATATATGGCAGCAGAGAACACCAACACTGGGACTGGCTGGACTGATGCAGCACAATACACTGATTACACTGGACTGATGCAGCACAAAACAGCACCACTTTATACAGCTACACTGGCAGGAGAGGACACCAACACTGTGACTGGCTGGAGTGAGTGATGCAGCACAATACACTGACTACACTGGACTGGACTGAACAGCACAACACAGCACAAGACTTGCCACTCAACTTTCCCGCCCCCAAACAGACACTGAACACTGAGGACACGTCCTCTCAATACACTCTCCGAGATTGGAGTGAAAATGGCCACGACCATCGGCTCCTTATATGGATTCCAAATCCCACGAGAATCCGACAGCGGGATGATGATGTTTTGCCGCGCTCAGGTTTCCGAGTCAGGCGGGAAAATCCGAGCCTGACTCGGATCCGGGCTTGAGACGTGAAGTTCAGTAGGGTTCAGTTCCCTGAGAACCGAACCCGCTCATCTCTAGTAAAAATATAGGTGTGCTGCTGTTAAAATAATATTACACTGGCCCTGTATGCTGTAAAAATTCAGGGGTGCTTCTGTTGTTCAAATAAAAGCACACTGGCCCTGTATGCTGTGAAAATACAATGGTGCTGACCCAGTCTTGTATGCTGTAAAAAATCAGGGGTGCTTTTGTTGTTAAATTAAAAGCACACTGGCCCTGTATGCTGTAAAAATTCAGGGGCGCTTCTGTTGTTCAAATAAAAGCACACTTGTCCTGTATTCTGTAAAAATTCATGAGTGCGTCTGTTGTTCAAATAAACAAACACTGGCCCTGTTTGCTGTAAAATTCAGGGGTGCTTCTGTCGTTCAAATAAAAGCCCACTGGCCCTGTATGCTGTAAAAATATAGGGGTGCTGCTTTTAAAATAATATTACACTGGCCCTGCATGCTGTAAAACTTCAGGGGTGCTTCTGTTGTTTAAATAAAGAACACTGGTCCTGTATGCTTTGAAAATACAGAGGTGCTGGCACCGTCTTTTATGCTGTAAAAATTCAGGGATGCTCCTGTTGTTCAAATAAAAGCACACTGGTCCTGTATCTGTAAAAATATAGGGGTGCTGCTGTTAAAATAATATTACACTGTCCCTGTATTCTGTAAAAATTCAGGGGTGCTTCTTATGTTCAAATAAAAGCACACTGGTCCCATATGATATAAAAAATATAGGGGTGCTGCTGTTGTTTAAATAAGAGCACACTGGTCCTGTATGCTGTAAAAATATAGGGGTACTGCTGTTCAAATAATATTACACTGGCCCTGTATGCTGTCAAAATTCAGGAGTGCTTCTCTTGTTCAAATAAGAGCACACTAGTCCTGTATGCTGTAAGAAAACAGGTGTGCTGGCCCAGTCTTGTATGCTGTAAAAATTCAGGTGTGCTTTGTTGTTAAAATAAACACAAACTGGCCCTGTATGCTGTACAAATATAGGGGTGCTGCTGTTAAAATAATATTACACTGGCCCTGTATACTGTAAAAATTCAGGGGTGCTTCTGTTGTTAAAATAAAAGCAAACTGGTCCTGTATGCTTTAAAAATATAGGGGTTCTGCTTTAAAATTATATTACACTTTCCCTGTATGCTGTAAATATTCAGGGGCACTTCTGTTGTTCAAATAAAAGCACACTGGTCCTTTATGGTAAGACAAAGAAATATAAGTTCACCAATAGCGCTAATAACAAATGTTCACATATGAAGCTGAATAACTTACATTAAGATATATCCAACATGCACAATGATTTTCTGTTCCAAATTTTCTCCAAAGATGCCAAGGGTATGATGTCGATAATATACCCCAGATCGCTATTTTTCCTTATGTCTTAGATTTGTTCCCATACAATGTAGATGTAACCTTCAAATTGTTAGGGTCTCCTGCCCTGTGCTGCCACGTCGTCATGGCAACCGGGAGACAAGTGCTAGTGGAGTAACCTGAGCGCAGCTGATACTCCGGTTCGGGTCTTTTGCTGTGCAGTGGTTATAGGCTCTGTGCACGGCAGGGGATCCGGTGCTGGTTTTTGTGCTCACAGTCTGTGAGGTCTGAGTGGGGCGTGGACAGCACCTGCTTTATAAGGCCTCTTTTCAGGGTAAGCAGATGCTGCTGAATCTCTGTTGGTTAGTCAGTTCATGAAAGTTAGCCAGTACTGTGTAGCTTTGTATTTGTTTGTTGCTTACTGCAAATAGGCCTGGGGATTTGGTATTACACTCTGCCAATCCAGACCTAGCAGTAAGACTGGAGTCAGTCGTTTAGCTTGCTGGGGTTCTGTTATTACTCTGTGAACTTAGCAAGTTTGCGGCTGTATTCTAACACTTGCCTGTCTAATCCTGTCTCACTGTGCTAGGTGTCAGTGGTCAGTTTAGTGGCAGTAAGCTTAAACCTGTGCACTGCAAGTGAGAATCAGGATTGTGGAGGCTCTCCTTGTGTCTATCATTCCATCTCTGACCAAGGAGTTTACTGCCACACCCGTTGGTAACCCTTTAGGGTTTTGCTGTTGCCCTTAGCAACAGCATTTCGGGTTCTCTATGTATTAAAACACAACATCTTGCTTTTTACATCTGAGCAGTTCTAATACAAGGGAGATACCCAGTTCCTTAGCCTCTGGGCTTCTCTGTTCACTGTGTGTGTATTTTGTTACCCTATCACCTTCTGTGTACGTTATGTCATATTCCCCAGTTTGTCTGTGAGTCCATTTGTTTTGCATAACAGTTCAAACACCAGTACATTCCTGCAGACACTGGAGTGCATAACAGTTCTGACACTAGTACTTTCCTGCAGGCACTGGTGTGCATAACATATTCAGCAGCCTAATACTCCTGTTGAAATTTTGTGGGAATATGGAGCATACCCCTCAAAATACGTTGCAACAGGTGGTCGATCAGGTGCAGGTCCTGACTCGGCAATTTAATGATTTGTCCATTAAAATGCACACCTCCCAGGCTGCTGGCGGAGCTCCCGCAGCAGCAGCACCTGCAGGGGTTAAGGAGCCGAAAGTAAATCTCCCGGATCGTTTTTCTGGAGATCGCTCGCAGTTCTTTTGTTTCAAGGAGAGCTGCAAGCTATACTTCCGGCTTAGGCCTCAGTCTTCTGGGTCGGAGATTCAGCGGGTGGGCATAGTGATTTCCTTGCTACAAGGAGACCCACAGGTCTGGGCATATGGGTTGCAGCCTGACTGTCCGTCGCTTAAAAGTGTTGATGCTTTTTTTACGGCACTGGGCATGTTGTATGATGACCCTGACAAGACGGCCTCAGCCGAGGCTCAGATTTCGATCCTTAAGCAAGGGCGAAGGCCAGTTGAGGTTTACTGTACGGAGTTTCGGAGGTTGGCCCATGATACCCAGTGGAATGACCCAGCCCTGAGACACCAGTACCGAAGAGGTCTTTCTAACCAGATAAAGGACCAACTGGTACAATATCCCTTGCCTGATAGCTTGGATCAGCTCATGCAGTTATCCATCCGGGTGGATAGACGGCTGAGAGAGCGTAGGCTTGAAAGGGAGACTGAGATTTCCTTCCTTCCCAAGGGAACCTCAGACTCTGAGGAATTTTCTGAGGAGCCTATGCAGATTGGGGCTACCCGCCTCTCCTCGCGTGAGAAGACGCGGAGGAGACAGCAGGGGTTGTGTTTGTACTGTGGGAATAAAGGTCATGTGGTAGTATCATGCCCAGAAAAGCCGGAAAACTTCAGGGCCTGAGGGTGATGGGAAATATCCTGTCAGGCCAGAAGTCAGAATTTCCCAAGAAGACTTTTATCATTCCGGTGACCTTGAAGATCCTCGGTCAAACTGTCAAGACTGAGGCCTTTGTGGACAGTGGGGCCGACGGGGTTTTTATGGACCGCCAATTCGCCCTAAAACACTCTGTTCCCTTAGTACCCTTGGCATCGGAAATTGAGATTTGTGGGTTAAACGGGGAACCATTATCCCAAGGTAAAATTACCTCTTGCACTAGCCAGATTTCTTTGTTTATTGGAGCCACACACTCTGAAAAATTGTCCTTTTATGTGACTGTCTGTACTTTTGCCCCATTGGTGTTGGGGTTACCCTGGTTAAGGGCCCACAATCCTCAATTTGACTGGGTCTCTGGGGAGATTCTTAGTTGGGGTACTGATTGTTTCAGGAGTTGCTTGAGCCTTCCAGTCAGGCTCTCGCAGCTAAGTTTGCCAGGATTGCCAGGGTGTTATGCAGATTTTGCGGACGTGTTCTCCAAAAAAGTTGCAGAGGTACTACCTCCCCATCGCCCCTATGACTGTGCCATTGATTTGTTGCCAAATGCTAAGCTTCCCAAGAGCAGGTTGTACTCCCTGTCACGTCCTGAGACTCAGGCTATGGCAGAGTACATTCAGGAGAACTTGGCTAAGGGATTTATCAGACCTTCACAGTCTCCAGTTGGGTCGGGGTTCTTCTTCGTGGGTAAAAAGGACGGTTCGTTGCGACCCTGCATCGACTTCAGGGAATTGAACCGTATCACGATTAAAAACTCATACCCACTGCCTCTCATTTTGGTCTTGTTTGACCAGCTTCGTACTGCCACCATTTTTTCTAAGATTGACCTACGCGGTGCGTACAATCTAATCCGAATAAGAGAGGGGGATGAATGGAAGACTGCCTTTAATACCCACTCAGGGCATTATGAATATTTGGTGATGCCTTTTGGGCTCTGTAATGCCCCGGCAGTCTTCCAGGATTTCATGAATGATGTGCTCAGGGAATATTTGGATAGATTCTTAGTTGTATACTTAGATGACATCCTAATCTTCTCCCATTCCCTGGAGGAACATCGGAAGCATGTACGCTTAGTCCTCCAGAAACTCAGAGACCACCGGCTTGGGGCGAAGCTGGAGAAGTGCGAATTTGAAGTTCAGCAAATCGCATTTCTAGGATATATTATCTCCCCAGAAGGTTTCCAAATGGAGGGTTCCAAGGTACAGGCAGTCCTGGATTGGGTGCAGCCCACTAGTTTGAAGGCGCTTCAGCGTTTCCTGGGCTTTGCGAATTTTTATAGACGATTTATCGCTGGATTTTCGTCTATAGTGGCGCCCTTGGTGGCACTCACTAAGAAAGGGGCGGATGTTGCTCACTGGTCTTGTGAGGCTAAAGCGGCTTTTGCCCGTCTCAAAAGGGCATTTGTTTCGGCCAAGGTGCTGCGACACCCAGATCCAGAGCGTCCTTTTGTGGTGGAGGTGGATGCCTCTGAGATGGGTATTGGGGCAGTGCTTTCTCAGATGGGAGTGTCTGATAATCGCCTTCATCCCTGTGCTTACTTTTCCCGTAAATTTTCGCCTGCCGAGATGAATTATGACGTGGGTAACCGGGAATTGTTGGCTATTAAGGATGCACTCGAGGAGTGGAGACACTGGCTTGAGGGGGCTAAGTTTGTGGTCTCAATTCTCACTGACCATAAGAATCTGGCATATTTAGAGTCAGCGAAGCGTCTCAATGCCAGGCAGGCACGATGGGCTTTGTTTTTTGCTCGCTTTAATTTTTTGATAACATATCGCCCTGGGTCAAAAAAAATCAAGGCTGATGCGCTCTCGCGGAGTTTTGCTCCAATCCAGGAGACCACCGAGGAGCCGTTGCCCATTGTTTCCCCATCATGTATTAAAGTGGGCATTACCCAGGACCTCTTATCATTAGTCCTTAGAGCACAGGAGCAGGCTCCTCCAGACCTTCCGGTAGGTCTTTTGTTTGTGCCTCCTAGGTTAAGACAGCGAGTGTTCCTGGAATTCCATGCCAAGAAGTCGGCAGGTCACCCGGGTATTGCCAGAACTCGGGAGTTGCTATCTAGGGCGGTGTGGTGGCCCTCGGTGGCTAAGGATGTGGATCAGTGGGTTCGGGCATGTGACATCTGTGCCCGAAATAAGACTCCTAGAGGGGTTCCTGTTGGCCCATTACATCCACTCTCTATCCCATCTAAGCCATGGACCCACATTTCAATGGATTTTGTGGTGGACTTGCCCAAATCCTCGGGGATGACAGCCATCTGGGTTGTCGTTGACAGGTTTTCGAAAATGGCGCACTTCGTTCCACTGGTTGGGCTGCCATCAGCCAGACGCCTGTCTGAATTATTTATGCTGCATGTTGTGCGTCTCCACGGGTTGCCACTTGATGTGGTCTCTGACCGCGGATCCCAGTTTGTGGCCAAATTCTGGAGGGCATTTTGTTCCGATCTCCAGATTTCTGTCAGCTTGTCGTCAGGCTACCATCCGCAGTCTAATGGGCAGACTGAAAGGGTGAACCAGTCCTTGGAGCAGTTCCTCAGGTGTTATGTCTCCAAGTGTCAGACTGACTGGGTTGCTCATCTGTCCATGGCGGAGTTTGCCTATAACAACGCGGCTCACTCTGCTACAGGGATCTCTCCCTTCCTTTGTGTGTATGGGCATCATCCTAAGGCCAATTCTTTTGACCCCCTGGACTCAACGCCTGGTGGTTCCTCTGTGGTTTCGGTCCTTAGAGGTATTTGGCGGAAAGTGAAGAAAGCCCTTGTATCTGTGTCATTAGTGACCAAAAGGGTTTTTGATAAGCGGAAAAGACCCTGCAGCTTCAAATTAGGAGACTTCGTCTGGTTGTCTACCAAGAATTTGAAGTTGAGACAGCCATCTCATAAGTTAGGGCCCCGGTTCATCGGCCCTTATAAGATCACCAGGGTTATCAATCCGGTGGCATTTCAGTTAGATCTGCCCCGTTCTTTGGGTATCAATAAAACATTTCATTGTTCCCTTTTAAAACGGGCGATTAGTAATCCTTCTTCCAGTGGAAGACCTTCCCCTCTTCTGATACGTGGCCAGAGGGAGTTTGTTGTTGAAAGGATTCTTGACTCCAAGGTGGTTCGGGGTCGGCTGTCATTTTTGGTGCACTGGAAGGGGTATGGCCCGGAGGAGCGGTCGTGGGTGCGCAGTTGTGATCTTCATGCCCCCAGACTGATACGCTCTTTCTTCTCGCAGTTCCCCGATAAACCCGGTGGTAGGGGTTCTTTGACCCCTCGTCAGAGGGGGGGTACTGTTAGGGTCTCCTGCCCTGTGCTGCCACGTCGTCATGGCAACCGGGAGACAAGTGCTAGTGGAGTAACCTGAGCGCAGCTGATACTCCGGTTCGGGTCTTTTGCTGTGCAGTGGTTATAGGCTCTGTGCACGGCAGGGGATCCGGTGCTGGTTTTTGTGCTCACAGTCTGTGAGGTCTGAGTGGGGCGTGGACAGCACCTGCTTTATAAGGCCTCTTTTCAGGGTAAGCAGATGCTGCTGAATCTCTGTTGGTTAGTCAGTTCATGAAAGTTAGCCAGTACTGTGTAGCTTTGTATTTGTTTGTTGCTTACTGCAAATAGGCCTGGGGATTTGGTATTACACTCTGCCAATCCAGACCTAGCAGTAAGACTGGAGTCAGTCGTTTAGCTTGCTGGGGTTCTGTTATTACTCTGTGAACTTAGCAAGTTTGCGGCTGTATTCTAACACTTGCCTGTCTAATCCTGTCTCACTGTGCTAGGTGTCAGGGGTCAGTTTAGTGGCAGTAAGCTTAAACCTGTGCACTGCAAGTGAGAATCAGGATTGTGGAGGCTCTCCTTGTGTCTATCATTCCATCTCTGACCAAGGAGTTTACTGCCACACCCGTTGGTAACCCTTTAGGGTTTTGCTGTTGCCCTTAGCAACAGCATTTCGGGTTCTCTATGTATTAAAACACAACATCTTGCTTTTTACATCTGAGCAGTTCAAATACAAGGGAGATACCCAGTTCCTTAGCCTCTGGGCTTCTCTGTTCACTGTGTGTGTATTTTGTTACCCTATCACCTTCTGTGTACGTTATGTCATATTCCCCAGTTTGTCTGTGAGTCCATTTGTTTTGCATAACAGTTCAAACACCAGTACATTCCTGCAGACACTGGAGTGCATAACAGTTCTGACACTAGTACTTTCCTGCAGGCACTGGTGTGCATAACACAAATATCCCAAAAACAAAGAAACATGGTGCAAGTACAGCCAAACATTTAACATAAAAAAGTATTTACTATAATGCACTCACAAACAACAGAATAAAAAAGCATGTAACCACAAGTAGTGGGTAGGACATCAGACCAAGCATCCATGCAGTTACCCTCCCAGATCTTAAAGGAAGAAGCAGATCAGAGCTCCGGAACCACTGAACCACCGGTAACAGGAAGCTGTCAGGAATCGTCCCCAAATGAAACAGTCACCATGCCTAAAGCTTTTCAGACCTCAGTCCTTCATAAGAAGCATGGTGGCTGACTGAATGTACTCCTCCTAAATACCCTCCCTAATCACACAATTAACACCAGGTGTGGCCTAAAGTCCCGCCGCGCTGATTCCCGTTATCTTCTTCATCAGAAATGACGCTCGCGGGTCTCTGTCTGGAAACGGAAGTACACATCGTGCGTTCCACGATGCGTTCCATGCGTCATCCCGCCGGAAATGAGCATCTCGCGTTCCACGATGCACTCCAGATGTCCTCTCACCGGAAATAGCACTTGCGGGTGGCATAGTGCTTAGATTCCCATATAGAAGGTTCCTCAATGTATCCTTTAATAAATATTATTCAACCTGAGATAAAGTGCAGCATACCGAAGGAGTCCAAGTTCTTATAAATAGTCCATAAAATCCATAAATATGTATACCCAAAAAACAAAAAACATAAAATCACATTAAGAAAGGATCAATAATACATTAAGACAGGATCAATAATACAACATTTTTTTTAAAAAACATCATAAAAACCACTTGAGCTCAAACACAGAGTTAAGACCATTAGGAATTAGTGAATTTAATTTAAAAATCCATTTCATCTCCAATTTAGCCAGATTAATCTCCAAATCACGATTTCTCCAATTTGGAGTAATGGCTTGAATCCCAATAAATGATTTTAAATGTTTGGGGTTACATTGATGTACTTTCTTAAAATGCTTTGAGACCGTATGTGTCTCCAACCCCTTTCTGATATTATAGGTGTGTTTGAAAAGACGGGTCTTTAAATTTCTACTTGTCTTGCCGACATACAAAAAAATCACATGTACAAGATAAAACATAAATGACGTTTTTGGTATTGCACGTAATGAAGCTACAAATATTGAATTTTTCCCCATTAACTTCAAATTCTTTTTGTTTACTCGATCCCTTAACCAAATGGCACATGGTACACAATCCACATCTGTGGAACCCATGACTCCTCTAACTTGTACGTTTAGTGTCATTAATGGCACTATGTACAAACTTGTCCTTAATGTTTTTAGCCCTACGGTAGGTAAATATGGGTTTATCAGGAATTTCCTTTCTTAAAATAGGGTCCTCTTTTAAGATTTTCCAATGCTTTCTAAAAATGGACTCAATCTCTCTATTGATCTAAAATCTTATCCCTAAGGGTCTGAAAATTTTGAAGACACCTTCCTTTGGACAGGCAAATAATGACTTTAAGGAAGAATGGTATAAGATTTTAAATCACTGTTCCTTTTGCCTCATTGAACTAATACTGAAGGAAAGAAAGAAACATTTGTCAGCCTTAACTGAGGAGATCAGTAGTTTACAAACTTTGGTGGATCCCTTTAAAAACCTTGAGGATTTCAAAGAAGCTGAGATAGAAATAGTGAGGAAATTAAATAAGAAGACTAGAGAGCTCAAGGAACATATACAGAAAAAATATTTTAGAGATCTAGGCACTATAGATGGGACTAAAAAGAAAAAAATCTATTATACTTGAGAGGCAAGATGAAGGACATCTAGATGAACAACCTGAGGAAGTGAGATTACAACAAAAAAGGCCTATTAGATTTGGAAATTGAAATGTAGGCACAGAATGGTGACAAGAAGAGCGGAGAAACAATAGTAATCGAATAAATAGAGGGGAGAGACAACCTAAGACCCAAAGGAATTTTGGGAGATTCCCTCGGCAGGAGAATAGTAGACTAAATGATAGATACCTAAACAGTGAATATCCATTACAAGAAAATTCTAGGATACCGATTGAGAGAAATCGTTTTGACATAAGAAACAGGAGAAGGGATCAAGTTTCTCCTTTTTTAGATCAGGATCTCAGGATGGGGAGGAGGTGGAAAAGGTGATGAAAAGAGTAAAACAGACTAGGAAAGGTAAGAGAGGAGGAGGGAAGAAAAATAAGAGGGCTAAAAGAATCAATTTACCTTTAAATCAATTAACAACTAATCAGACTACAAAGATTTTTGACTTAAGTAAAAGGATCTTGAGTGTAGAAGAGGAAAGTGTATTAAGAAAGGGTTTAAAGTTTTCACCCACTAGTCGGATTGACCCCTTTGAGTTTTTTGTTGATATTAATGAATATATCCGCAAGATCACAGTGAAAAGTTTTTTTTGAATAAGGAAGGGAAAGAATGTGAATATGATGAAGTAGGAATTCCCTCTGTTTCTAAATTTAAACCGAAATCAACCTTTTACCCATCCAATCAGAAAGGATGTTTTATTGAGTGCTTTGGTAAATTAGTAAATAATGAAGTACAAGAACTTATGAAAAAGAAAAAGAAATTTAAGTGTCAAATTACACTTAAAGAATATTCTGCACTTAAGTCGTTAAGAGATGATGAGAGTCTAATAATTAAACCTGCAGATAAAGGAGGTTGGGTTGTCCTAAGATAAGATAAGTATGTTGAGGAAATTATGAAACAACTAGAGAATGGAACAACATATCGTAAGTTAAAAACAGACCCAACGGCAAGGATAGTACAAGAACTTAATAGTCTGACGGAGGAGGCTATACAAAGCGGAGTGCTAACAAAGCCCGAAGGTGAATTTATTAATATAAAGTTTCCAACTGTTCGAAATTTCTATACTTTACCCAAGATCAATAAGGATCCCCTGAATCCCCCAGGGAGGCCAATAGTGGCCGGCACAAATAGTATTTCTTCAAATCTATCGGCAGTTGTAGACTCGTACTTACAACCCCTGGTGAGATTAACAAAATCTTTTCTTAAGGACACAAGTGATGTGTTACGAGTGATCGAGGGAATACTATAGAGTGAGAATTTTACTCTAGTAAGTGCAGATGTGTCCACACTCTATACAATAATTGAGATGGATAAGGGACTGGAGGCAGTGTCCTATTTTTTGGATAAGTCTGAACTTTCAGGGGCAACTATGTTGTTTGTTTTAAAAAGTATTAAGTTTATTTTAACGAACATTTTTTTTTATTTTGGGGGATCATATTTTATTCAGATAGTTGGTACTGTCATGGGCACCAGATTCGCCCCCACTTATGCCAATTTGTTTATGGCCTATTGGGAAACAACTATGGTCTGGCATGATGACCAGCTGGGGGCGGGTCTGGTGTCCTGGCGACATTTTATAGATGACATTCTGTTCATTTGGAATGGAACAGATGAAAATCTTGACAAGTATTGTTGGACTCTGAATACCAATGATTATAACATCAACCTCACTTTTTCCATTAGTAAAACTGTTATCACTTTTCTAGATCTGTGTATTTATGTTAAGAACAATACTCTCTTCATGAAACTATATAGAAAAGAAACAGATTCTAATAGCTATATAGAGAGGAGTAGCCTCCACCACAAAAACTGGCTCGATGGTATACCCTACGGACAGTTTTTAAGGGTGAAACGCAACTGTACAAAAGAAACAGTGTGCAAACAACAAATTGTAGAGATGAGTGAGAGATTTCTTGAAAAAGGCTATAAGAGTGAAGACCTAATGTGTTCTAAAGCACGTGTTGAATCTGTAGATAGGAAGTCCTTGATAGATGGTAATAAGAAAGATCAGGTGAATGATAAGTCCAAACGTGGAATTTTATCAGTGATTTTAGTATTCAACATAGAGAGATTGAGTCCATTTTTAGAAAGCATTGGAAAATCTTAAAAGAGGACCCTATTTTAAGAAAGGAAATTCCTGATAAACCCATATTATTATTATTATTATTATTATTATTCTTATCCTTTATTTATATGGTGCCACAAGGGTTCCGCAGCGCCCAATTACAGAGTACATAAATAATCAAACAGGAAAACAGCAACTTACAGTTGATGACAGTATAGGACATGTACAGGGTAAATAAAAATAGTTACATCAGCAGATGACACTGGAATAAGTATCAGGTGGCAGAAGACTGCTGGAGTTGATGCAGTTGAAGATTATTAAAGTAAGAAAGGATAAGCACATGAGGGAAGAGGGCCCTGCTCATGAGAGCTTACATTCTAAAGGGGAGGGGTAGACAGACAATGGGTGACACAGATGGGGTACATAGAGAGTGTATAACAGAGGGTTAGGATGAGATTTGGCTGGGTTTGGTGAAGAAGTGGGTCTTGAGAGCCCGTTTGAAGTTTTGTAGAGAGGTGGAGAGTCTGAGGGGGAGAGGTAGGGAATTCCAGAGAAGTGGTGCAGCACGCGAAAAATCTTGGAGATAGGAGTGGGAGGAGGTAATCCTTAGGCAGGAAAGTCGTCGTGCATTAGCAGAGCGAAGAGTACATGTGGGAATGTAAAGGGAGATAAGATCAGAGATGTAGATGGGAGAGGAGTGTGTGAGGACTTTGTAAGCGAGTGTGAGAAGCTTGAAATGGATTCTGAAAGGGAAGGGGAGCCAGTGAAGGTCTAGTAAAAGAGGAGAGGTAGACGTAGTGCGTTTGGTGAGGAAAATGAGCCGGGCAGCAGCATTGAGGATAGATTGGAGTGGAGAGAGGTGTTTGTCAGGAATGCCAGCCAGGAGGAGATTACAGTAATCCAGTTTGGAGATGACCAGTGAGTGGATAAGAGTCTTAGTAGCATCCTGGGTCAGAAAGGGTCTGATCCTGGAAATATTTTTTAGATGAAAACGGCAGGTTTGTGAGAGGTGCTGAATGTGTGGTTTGAAGGAGAGGGAGGAGTCAAGGATAACTCCAAGACAGCGCACTTGGAGAGGAGATAGTAGTGCCATCAATAGATAATGAGATTGTAGGAGGTGAGGTTATGTGGGAGGGAGGAAAGATGATCAGTTCGGTGTTAGACATGTTAAGTTTAAGAAAGCGCTGGGACATCCAGGAAGAGGTAGCAGAGAGACAGTTGGAGATACGAGTGAGGAGAGCAGGGGAGAGGTCTGGAGAGGAAAGATAGATTTGGGTGTCATCAGCATAGAGATGATATTGGAAACCAAAAGAACTAATGAGCTTACCTAGTGAGGATGTATAGAGAGAGAAGAGGAGAGGACCAAGGGCAGAACCTTGGGGTACACCTACAGTTAGTGGAAGTGAGGGGGAGGTGGAGTCATGAGAAGAGACAGAGAATGAACGGTCAGAGAGGTAGGAAGACAGCCAAGAGAGGGCAGTGTCGCGCAGACCAATGGAGTGAAGGATTTGCAGTAGGAGAGGATGGTCCACAGTGTCAAAAGCAGCAGACAGATCAAGTAGAATAAGTAGAGTAGTGTCCCTTAGATTTAGCAGCATGGAGGTCATTGCATACTTTTGTAAGGGCAGTTTCAGTGGAGTGGAGAGGACAGAAGCCAGACTGGAATGGGTCAAGTAGTGAGTGTGAGGAAAGAAAGGAAGAAAGGCGGTTGTAGACAATACGCGCAAGGAGTTTGGAGGCAAAAGGGAGGAGAGAGATGTTTGGATCAAGGGTAGGTTTTTTAAGAATAGGAGAGATGAGTACATGCTTGAAGGCAGAGGGGACAGTGCCTGATGAGAGGGAGAGATTGAGAAGGTGGGAAAGATGGGAACAAGCAAAAGGAGAGAGGTAGCGGAGGAGGCGGGAGGGGATAGGGTCAAGTGGGGAGGTGGTGAGGGGACAGGAACGAATGAGGGCCATGACTTCCTCTCCAGTTGCATGGGAGAAAGAGGTCAGAGTAGGTGGGAGGGATGGGGAGGGGTGGTAAGGGATGGGGGAAAGCTGGTTACTGATGGTCTGGTGTGATGTGATGTCCTTACGTATGGAGTCAATTTTGGATGTGAAGTAAGTGGCAAAGTCAAGAGCAGAGAGTGAGGAAGGGAAACGAGGTGGAGGTGGGCAGAGGAGTGAGTTGAGAGTGGCAAAGAGGCGCCGGGGGTTGGAAGACTGGGAGGAGATGAGGTTCTTGAAGTATGACTGTTTAGCAAGAGAAAGGGCAGCACTGAAGGATGAGAGCATAAGTTTGAAATGGAGGAAGTCTGCCTTAGAGCGTGATTTCCTCCAGTGTCGCTCAGCAGTACGTGAGCATTTTTGCAGATATCTGGTGCATTTGGTGTGCCAGAGTTGAGGTGTTAATTTGCGAGGGTGAATAGTGGTTGGTGGAGCAACAGAGTCAAGAGCAGAAGTAAGGGATGCATTGTATATGGAAGTGGCTTGTTCAGGGCATGAGAGAGAGAGAATAGGAGAGAGAAGTGAGTCAAACAGGGAGGAAAGGAATGTGGTGTCAATAGCCTCAATGTTACGCTTAGTGATGGTAGCCTTGGGAGGTAGAAATAGGGAAGTCGAGAGAGATAGGTTAAAGGAGAGCAGGTGGTGGTCAGAGAGGGAAAATGGGGAATTGGAAAAATCAGAAATATCACAGCGGTGAGTGAAGATCAGATCCAGTGAGCTCCCATTCACA